>NW_009952366.1:2030223-2038395 GCF_000747805.2 Chaetura pelagica | reverse complement strand
ATAAGCAAAGCAAAATTTAGTCTTGTATTGATTGATTAAAATTAATGTAAAGTAGTTGTCTATCCCATGTTTTGGTACCTCATCTTTCCATGAAAATGCACAATAACACAATAAATACATATATATATATGACGTGAGGTTTAATCAAAACTGCCTCAAAGCCATTATGTTTTCTCTCACAGAATTTACAGAGGGTTCACTGTTCCCTGAAAATCTGGTTTCTGGAAAGCCTTTTTTGGTGGGAAGGAAGAGAGTGCCAGAGTTCAAGCCTTTTTGCAAAGGAGGACATAGCAGGTACCTCATTTATAAAGAAAGAAACCTGCCTAGATCTTTCTGCTGATCTCAGCTGCATGTGCAGAAGGGCTTTGCTAACAAATATGTACGTACATAGGTATATATGTATGTAGTGTGCTTAAAGGTTAGTCTGTGTTGGAATCACTAATGGAACAAAAATCTGTATGAAAAACTAATTATACATTTTTCTGAGGGTCTCACAAAGACACAACCCATGTCTGTAAGTATAGTACATCAGATTGCTTTATCTGTGACTTGGTCTCCAGTGCTCCATGCATTTCTGCCATGAGTAAAATGCATGAATGGAGGGGATCTAGAAGCCATGGTAGTCATCTGGCAACCTAGGCAGTGTTGTATAATTCTTTCTACATTTAATGTCATTAGTACACATTTCTGTTTATTTTTTGACAGCATATGGCAACCTGAGGGCAAGAATACTACTGTGATAGTCATTAAACCATCACAGAAGAAAATTCTTTACCTAGGAAGATGGGAAAGTACCTGGATGGATTCTGAACTTCTAGTCCTGATAGCTATAACCATACAGGAGAAGTCTGCTGGCAACCCAGCTATGGATTGCAAAAACAATTAAGTTTTTTGGAGATATTTCTGGGATTTTTCTTCTCTAATATGAAGGACTATTTTAAACTTCCTATCTCAGCTGTACATGACAAAAAGATTTCCATGAATAACAGGCTTAATTGAGTTTGTCACAAAATTAGAAAGCCATTCAAGGATGACACAACAAACAGCTGCTTCCCCAGTCTTTTCTCGTGACTGTTAACAAAGCTTATATAATTCTTAATACTTTTTTTGCTTTTCCCTGTCTTTGAAAGTCATGTTTGTTTGTTCATTTGTTTGAGGACCAATGATGGCAGATCAATGTTTGTGAAAAAAATTAACATTAATAAATCAGACAACACTTGCAATGAATGCCTACAGTTTGATATAGAATTAAGTATTTCAATGTTATGCCTATGTGAGAGTACAAATTAGAGAAAAAAAAAATGGTATTTGAAAAATTACTTTTGAGCTACTAGCAATGTGGTCTGTTCAATTTCTCTTTCTGAAGGACTACATATGAATAGCAATTTCTAATTTTTAATTTTCCTCCTTCATTTTTATCACACCAATGTAATATTAAAAATAAAAAACCCCACCCAAACAACAAAGTAACAAAACTCACAGCAACTCATGTAAGGTAAAATTAACTCAAGGGCACTCTTTTGTGCTCAAGCTTAGCCCAAGCAAAAGTTTTGAACCCACTTTACAGAAACTGTGTTAGCAAATACAGTTTCTGTATTATTTTTTTTTCTAATGAGATGATCGATTTATGAAAAATACATAACATTCATTGTTCAGTGAAATAGTAAATCTAGTATCAGAAGTATTGAAGAATAATTTCAGTTTATAAAATTGACATCAGAATATCCAATCACTGCCTGTTGCAAATGCAGGTTTGCACTGAGAAATGAAGTATTGCCCACGACTGATGTTTCAAATTACAAAGAATGTCTAACTTCTTGATTATGTTTGGAAAAAGAGGAAAACACATTGTCAGTCTAAATTTTACCTGCCATAACTTTGTGTTGCCACTATGGTCTGGAAATTTTAACAGGAAGATTGTTTCTATATGCTCTATCATGTGCATAATGTGTTTGTATTTATAAACATCCTATGCTTGTAAATATATTTAAATGCTACCTGAAGTTGGTACATTAGATATTGTCCTCAATGTTGGAAAAACATCCTTAAAATGAAGAAAGGTGGTTATACAGTGTCCACATAAAACGTTTTTGTTGTTGTTTTCAAAATTTACTGAAATTCTTTCTTCATGTCGATCTTTTTGCTTCTGGAGCTCCCTAAAAACAGTTTTCTAGTTTGGTTTAACTTTCCTTTGCATCCATTTATTTAATTTAGTATGAAGTTCCCTTGCATGTGTATGAAAATTTAATAGAAGAGTAAATTAAAGAAAGAAAAACCTTCCTTATATGAACATTCAGAAGGTAAATGGAAAAATCTACCATGAAGAACAGACTAATCAATTCCACACTTCTGGCTTGCAATATATATTGAGAAGAATTTCTTGAGGTGCTTAATTGCATGACAATAAAAAGACTACACTTGAAAATTAAAACTACTTCATAAGACTATTCCAGAAAAATAAATAAATAAACAAATAATTATTTTTTCACTTATTCCAATAGCAATGAGCTGGGTAATCATATATATATATACCCATATATATATATGATCTGGAATTTGCACATGTGATTTTGCATAACTAATTTGTCTTATTCTTAAGTTTGTATAATTCTGAAATACTTGTTTAAGGAGACAATATCACGGAAATACATATAAAAGAAAAGGAATTTCAGTTAGTCTTATTTTTTCATTTTACAAAATATAATGAAATTCTGATTAAAACTAATTTCTTCAATCATTTAATTCTATTTCAGTAAATAGGCTGAAACTACAAAATAACCCTAGCTGTAACTATGCAGCACACTCCTTTTTCCCCCCTTTTGTCTATATCCTCACCTACCTTACAATTTAAATGTAATCAGTAGTTAATTGTGCTTGAAGTTTTTTCTGATGTATCTTATTTCCCCACAGAGGTTTCTAACTCTTCTTCAGTTGTCTCACAAACACAGAAGTCCTGAGAGTCTGATTCTGATGTATGCACCCATTTTAAGAATCTTTGCAATAAGATTTCTTTCAGATGCTAGTCAGAATGTCTAACTCTTGCTTTTTAAATTAAGCTTGGTGTCTTTTAAGAGATTGTTTTGTCTTTTTTAATGCTTATCTCCACAATGTTCAGTGACAATTTCTCTAAGCATTCCAATAAGGGAAAACTTAGATTAATGGGGAAAAAAAAATATACAGAAAAAAGCGACCTTTTTATCATTTTAAAAATTCCAATAATTTAAAACATAATAATATTTGGGATGGACTTGTAACATTCATATTTTTCATGTTTAATTTGTCCGCACCAATATAAGCAAGTTAGTATCTAATAATGACATATAGCAGAAAACAGCATGAATTATGTACTAGAATATAAATGTTATTTTATAGAAAGTACTTTTGGCCAAATGCTTTCTTTACATTTAAAAGTGTCTCCCTGCACCCCACCACAAAAAATAAATAAACAAATAAATAAATAAATAAATAAAAATAAAATTGTGCCCCAGTCTACAACTAGATATGTAGTCTGTTTTTACAAAATCTTGCAGCTTTTTCTATATTAAATTTTGGTGAAAGAATAATGCATATCTAATTTTCTACACTATAAATGTTAAAAGGAAGTGGAAAAGGAGCTTTGAAGTGTCCACAAAAGGAGAACCTATATAATCTTAAATAGGGTTTTCTGTTTATTTAGGGTTTGTTTTTTTTAAAGAAGATATGTTAGATCAGATTGTTGCTATCAAAAATAAATATGATGAACTGAACCTTAATGGTGCCTAAAAAGGGATTTTAAAAGACAATGAACGATACTCAGATGAAGATGTTTCCACTGATCCTAGAAGTGGATCATAGAAGTGTCTGTATGTGGTCTTCAGCTGTGAGGCAGCTAATATCAAATGACACAAAAACCTTGTTTCTACTTCTGTAAAAAGCCAAGCGTTTGTTTTACATTTTTAAATAACTAATATTCTTTAAAAAACAAAACCAACAAACAACAACAACAAAACAAAACACAACAGTATAAATCTAATTTTAAAGAAAAGTTTATTGAGAGAGAGTTATTTGATGAAATTAAAGGAAAACTGAGAGATGAGTGTATTTAAAAACTAGCCTTTTTTATGTAAGAGATGTTTGCACAGGCATGACTATTTTCTGGATGGTAAAGTCAGTGTTTTATATATATCTACATGTTTGGTTTTTGCCTGCTGGCTCATGTTAAGTTGGCTGTCAACCAACATTCCCAAGTCCTTCTCCACCATGGAGCTTTCCAACCACTCATCCCCAAGCCTGTGCTTTGCATGGAGTTGTTGTGACCAAAATGCAGGACCTGGCACTTGGCCTTGTTAAACCTTGTACAATTGAGCTTGGCCCATCAATCCAGTCTGTCCAGGTCTCTTTCCAGACCCTACCTACCCTCAAGCAGATCTACACTTCCTGCCAGCTTTGTGTAATCCGCAAACTTACTTAGGAAGCACTCAATTCCCTCATCTAGATCATTAATTAAGATATTGAAAGAGATAGAGATAGGGGATAGCTTGAACCAGTATCAGTGTCATGCCTCTGACTGGTGGCTGGGTACAAACACGTAGTGTACTCTCCACTCTACACGGCGCTGGATGTTGGATGTCCATGTATCAACACTTTGCCCTGGTCTCTCTTAAGGGACAAGGAGGGAATTTCAGGTACAGAGTGTTGATTAAATCAGTCCATGAGGATGCCATGATAAAGCTTTTCAGCTGTTTCAGGTGTTGTTCTCCTGTCATGGCCTATACCAAGACTCATTGCACAGTTCTCGTAGCTTGTCCTATCTGCTATTGCAGTCTACTTAAATGCTCCTTTCTTGGTGCTTCTGTGAAAGAAAGTCATATGAGAAGCAGTCTAAGGGGATCCCTCTTTCTACTCACTATTCAGAAAACTTGAAATACTTATTTAAGGTGAAGGTGTTCAAGAAACACATGCTGACAACTAAATGAAAGTAATCCACTCCCAATGTGATTAACCCTTTGAAGGTGCTGAAATAGAATAAATGCATTCAGTAGACATATAAATAAGGAACTCAAAGAGAGATTGAATTTTTATTTTTTGTTTGTTTGTTGTTGTGGATTTTTTTCCTGCGAAAAGCCAAGGTTATTTTTAAATAATAATAGCACAACCAGATCAAGGATGTCAACTAGATCAAGTCATACTGTGCTCAGCAGTGTCCCCAGTTTTTTATTAGATGTGTAGAAAATGAGAAATGCCAGTAGAATATGCTGTCAGTTGCTCAAGCAGCAATCCTAAAAGGATGATGTGAACTTTTCTGCCAGAAACATAAACCTCAGAACATAGAACCTATGTTGTTGTTACTGCTATTTTAATGAGAAGCTTATCTTGTGATATTGACATTAATGGCCATTTCAATGGTGGAAATCTATTTCTATTCACAGTTTTCCTCTTATTTACTTCTTACTTATGTTCTGGTTTGGTGGAGTTTTTGGTAGCAGGGGAAGGGCCACAGAAGTGGTTGCCTTAAGAAGCTAAGAAGCTCCCCCTGCTTCCAAAACCCAGTCAGACATTAGGGGGACAATAGATGCTCCTCAGTGATTAAAATACAAAAGAACAGCTGTTAACACCTGAGCAGAGAAGCTCTTAGGGGAGAAGAGCAGTGCTGGTGGTTGGTGAAGAAGAAGGGGAAAAAGGTGCCCAAGCAGAAGTTCCCCTGCAAACCATGGCGAGATGGCAGCTGTCCCCCTGCACTCATGGAGGGATGTAGTGGAACATTCCCTGAAGGTGCCAGGAGGGGTGAACTTGGCCAGTGGACTTCGATGTTGTGGCCCGTGAGTTTGCTGCCTGTGGACTCGGATTGCACAGCTTTGGAAGAAGGACGCTGGTGCCAGGGGAGTTTGATCCCAAAGTAGCCTGTGACTCTGTGGGAAGTCCAGGCTGGAGCAGCTCCGGACCTCGTGGGAAGGACTCAGGAAGGAGAGGTTTGTGGATGATTCTCTCCCATGGGAGGGATCACATGGAGAAGCAGGGAAGGACTGTAAGGAATCCTTCTTCCTGTGGAGGAAGGAGCAGCAGGAACCACCAGCCTGTGAACTGACTCTAAACCCGCTGGGGGGAGGAGGGAGAGAAACCGAGAACAGAATTATTTGGGCCTGGGAAGAAGGGAGGGATGGGGTAACATATGCAAGCCCTGCTCTTTGTGTTGTGTGTGTCCTGTGTGTGTTTGATTAGTGTATAATTAAATTATTGTTTTTTCCCCAAGTTGCATCTGTTTTGCCCGGGACCTTAATCAGTGAAGGACCCTCCTTGTCCTTTGTCTCGACCCATGAGCTTTGGCCTTTGTCCTCCTCATCCCAGAGTGTGTGTGTGTGTGGGGGCTGCAGTTGAGTGAGTGGCCATGGGGCTGTTCCTTTGTTGTTGTGTTGCCCAAACCAATTTAATAGCCAGAGACATAGAGATTTAAAATGTTAATGCTTTCAGTAGTTCAACTGACAAATAAAAAAGAAGGAATAGCAATTACATTTCTTTTTCTGACCTCTTTCTCTTACACTGTTGGTAGAACAAGTAATGCCAGCTGCTCCTTAAATTAAATGGAAACTTTAAAGTAGATTTTAATTAAAACTTTTTTCCAATATATGTCATGCTTTGCATGTGGCAAGGAACACAGCTTGTGAAACTGTTCCAGGATAGAACTTTGAAAGCTTTGAGACATGAAAATAAGTTAACAAGAACCATCTCAGCAGCACCCCTCAAAAACAAAGGATATTTAGGAACAATAAGGTGAGAGTCGAAGCTCAGCAAATAAGGAAAAGATCACCAAAGCATGTTGAGGAAGTTAAACCTTGTTTCACTGCTGTGTGAAGCTGTGCAGAGCAGCACTTCTGACAGTCCACCTTGCCCTCCCCAGGGCTGCACTGGCAGGTGCAAGTGGACTGCACAATATCTTTCGGACAGTCAACAAAATCATTAAGATATGAAGTAATACTTGTAAAGGCTAAGGTACTATATTCTTTGCCCAAAGGGAACCTCCTCAGGAAAAGAGAGGTTATTCAATACGATCTTATTTATTTATTCCCAAAACTGTTGTATTATTTTTATTTCAGCTGAAATGAAGTTTTTCTGACCTCAGAAAGGAGTGGTGTAAACTCCATTGGGGAATACAAATACCTATATCATACTGAACCTTAATTTTTATTAATAATCTTGTCTCATCTTTGTATGATAGTCATGTGTTTTATTGTCTCATGGGCATTTATTCAGCAGATTTCAAAAAACAATCAGCTTTCCCTTACTATTTTTTTTCCAGCATATTTTTCCCTCTTCCATTTTCAATCTCCATTTCACTCTTGCTGTTTCAGTCTTCTCCTTTTTTTATTGTTATGCTTTCCGGTGTCATACAGTCCATACGAATCCTGCATGCATCTTCATTCTTATGAGAAAGGAAAAAACCTAATTAGTTTAATAGCTATAATAGCATGCCAAATACCAGCTAAAGGGTTCAAAAAGCAGAAATGCACTTGAATGCTCATTTCAAAGACTGTATGTTTTGGCTGGCAGTAGTTAAAATATGGAGAATTGAGCCAGGTATCTCAATGCTGTAACTATAACTGGACATGTTCTCCTGGAGACTAAAAAACACCCAACCTCTTGGAAATTCTGGCTTCAGAGAGTGCAGCTCCCACCTCAGTAAAGTACCCATTTAGGGCAGGATTCATCATACCAACTGTCACGATCCGTGACCTATTATATCTCCTTATTGGAGTGTATTAACTTATCAGGATTTGCTGAGAGATCCACACGTGGGTATCGCCTCACACAGAGGATACAGGAACTTATGTCCCGACTTTTTTGAGTGAATAACTCGCTCAGTGCTTACTAAATTTCTAACAACAGCAAGGTTTATTGTGGGGAAAACAAAGCAATTTGGGGCAGGAGGTTCAAAAGGAGTGATTACAACACATTAAACATATATGGGTACACCTTAGTTACACATCTTATTCACGTGAGGGAAGCAGAGGGGAGGGATTTGCCCGAATGGCTGGATTATATTTTCCCCTATAAGCTGGGGTAGCCGGAATTGTCTCACCACGCGGCAGTGCAGGTAGGATGAGCTGGGTAGCAAAGAGCCTGCGGGCACTCCAAGCGCAGGTCGCCCCCCCCCAGAGAGAAGCGGCTCCGGGACTTTGGGACCGGGGCTTTGGCAGC
>NW_009952366.1:2011290-2026814 GCF_000747805.2 Chaetura pelagica | reverse complement strand
GCGGGGGGGGGGGGGAGGAAAAGAAAAATTAAAAATATCCTCCCTTAGGCACTTTGAATTATTTCCTAAAAAACAGGATAATTTTAAAAGGAAGGCAGAAGTGCAAGTTATCTTCCCCATTCTTTCAGTCCCTGCCCCACCACACACGAGAACATGGACACCTTAAGCTCTTTATGAAAGTGAGTGGAAGATTCTTAAGAGATGGAAAACTGCTTATATCACTGAAGACAGAGAGGAAATTGATAATTTGTTGTTTCTATCCTTGACCATTGTTTTAAGCCCTAAATTATTCTTTAAAACAGAGGTTAAGAATCACCACCAGAGAATCACAGAATCACTTAGGTTGGAAAAAGCCTTCAAGATCATTGAGTCCAACCATTAACCCTACTCTATCAAGTCCAGCACTAAGCCATATTCCCAAGCACTACATCTAGACGACTATTAAACACATCCAGGGATTTTGACTCAACCACCTCCCTGAGCAGCATGTTCCAATGTCTGACAACTTTTTCAGTGAAAAAGTTCTCCCTAATGTCTAGTCTAAACTTCCCCTGGGTCAGCTTGAGGCCATTTCCTCTTGTTCTATCACCAGTTACTTGTGCGAAGAGACGAGCACCTACCTCTTTACAACATCCTTTCAAACAGTTGTAGCCAGTGATAAGGTCTCCCTTCAGCCTCCTTTTTTTCAGACTAAACAGCCCCAGTTCCCTAATCCGCTCCTCATAAGACTTGTTCTCAAAGTCCTTTGCCAGATTCATTGCCCTTCTTTGGACAACCTCCAGCACCTTGATGTTGAGGTTGTTGTTAAAATAAAAAGTCTGCTAATGCTAGATTATATACGGAGCCTTATTCTGACAGCATGTGTTAGCACACACTAAAAAGATCTCATAATTTGATCCCTACTGAAGGCTTTCCTCCTCTACCAAAGCAGAGAGGCACATTGTCATCAGCCTATAGCTAGTGATGAGGGTGAAAGGAGGTTCAATACTTCATTTCTGGATTCTGATCAAATGCAGAAATAAGATAAGCCAGCAAAGGAGATGATCTCTCTGTGTTCCCACCAGCCTTTAACAGATTTTCTACATGCGCTCACAGGCACATGAAATTTTAAGACCTGCATTGTGCAACCTTCCTTCACTCCTATTTCCAGCACTGTCAATCCATTAATTCTGATGCAGTTCTGTTAAAATTCAGTGCTGTGGGTAGACACTACAAAAGGAAAGAAAGTAAATTCCTTATGGAATTCAATAATTTCCATGAATTTGTCAGTGGTAATTGATATTTTCAGGATCATAGCTGTCCATGTAATGCCTAAATTTTGCTGTTTTGATATCCTAACAGCTCATGTAGTTAGGCCCTAACAGTCTAAGCCAGAGTTAAGGTATCAGTGTCTCTCCTTGAGGAGAGTGATGCTGAAGGAGACACGATGAGATTTATGAGTTGACTTTTTGGTGAGTTTGTTCTGTAATTTGATGGAATTCCCTGCAAAACACCTTATTCAAAGAGCTTATTTGGGCTGCATTATGTCAAATATTAATATTCATGGTGATCCTGTCAGACTTTAGAATATCTCAATTTATTTAAACAACCATTTTTTAAAAACTCTTTTTAGAAAGAAAATGCTGCTTTTTGTGAATCTTCCAAGAAATATATCTTTTTTTTTAATGTTGTTATTTATTATGTTATTCCTGCTGTTATTAAGGGTGGGATTTTTTTGCCTTTATTCACTACTTTCAGAAAATATCTTCCATTAAACAAATTCAATTAAATTAAAAACATATTATTGAAGAATAAAATTATGAAATTTTTGAAATGCCAGAAAGCACATAAAAAAAAATAATACTCCATACCTCTGCTTAAGAATCAAAAGTGGACTCAAACAATATGTATTTTTTTTCTGGCCCCTTTGTATACACTTATCTGAAGACAGATGTAATTCTTTTACCCAGTCCAAAATTTGTATCTGAAATTACACTAGTACATATCTTTTGGTCTCACAGTATGTAGGATAATGAAGGTTCTCCTTGGTTACATTAGGCTGTAGTGTACCATTAAAGGATTATGAAAACACAGGAACAAAACAGTCGTGTTCATGTTATGTACCGTTTACTTCTAAGGAGACTCTGCATTGTTTCAAAATAAGATATAGCTTTCTGGGATACAGCTGTGACAAAATGTTCTGTATCAGAAACTACCTATTGATTTCTCTGCTTGGGACTATAAAAAGGGATTTTCTTTCCACATACATGGTGATATGTGTGATGAGAGGATACCTCGGAAAAAAAGCCTAAGCTGAGTTGATATAAGTCATGCAGTGATAAGTATTATCTTTGATGACCCAGAGTGGAACCTAGAGTGTTTTCTGTTGATGTACCTATTAGATAGAAATGTAGCTTCCATAAAATCTGCTTCACTTCTGTGTTAGAAAAAAAAATGCATGTATTTTGGTTAGTTGAAACAAATAAAATATTTTGGTTTGTCTGAGTCAATATTAAACTACAACTTCTAGTGAGGCCTTTCTTTCCCTCTTTCCAAGATTTATAGATTGACTATGCATCAGGGAAAGCAGCCTGGACTTCCACAGTTTGGAATCACTTGCTGATTAGGACTGTCACATGACTATAGTACACAAAGGGAAAGGTAATCCTAATCTGAGGTTTAAGACCAGAGAAAGGTATCAGGCTTTTCAGCCAATCAGACGGGACCTAGTCCTGCCCCTGCTCCCGGCCACGGCTCCCCCCCTGCAGCAGCTGCTCCCCCCCCCATACACACAGAGGGGGTTCAGCGCCGCGTGGAGACACCGTTTTAAGTCAGTTTTGTCGGCTGACTCAAAGGACATTTCATGTTCGTGTAAGGAAATACCTGGTCCTTCACACCAACAGGTCATAAATTGGGCATGTAGGATAAGTAGGTTTGTTTGGATCTCCTTTTAACCAGTGGATAGAGAGGTGAATATCTAGTTCTAATGCTAATTGGCTAATTTGAACAGTGACTTCTGATCTATAAAAGAGAGGAAGTTCTGCAGGCCCATGGCTCTCTGCCTGCCTGGGAGGAGACCCTGCTGCAGTGCCAGAAGCTGCCTGGAACCCCACAGCACCACTGTTTGGAGGAGCTGAGGGGGAAGAGGGGGCTGCCCCACAACCGCTGCCTGGAGAAGCTGTCTCAGTAGCAATTTGTAAGCTTGGTGAGGAGGAGTATCCTGAAATACTCTAAAATACAGACCCGCAGAATCATAGAATCATAGACTGGTTTGGGTTGGAAGGGACCTCTAAAGGTCATCTTGTCCAATTCCCCTACAATAAGCAGTGACATCTCACACTGGAGCCCAAACAAGCCTGACCTTGAATGTCTGCAGGGATGGGGCCTTCACCACCTCCCTAGGTAATCTGTTCCAGTGATCCACCACCTTCATATTAAATAAATTTGTCCTAATGTCCAACCTAAATCTACCCTTTTCTAGCATGAAACCATAACCTGTTGTTACATGCCCTTGTGAACAGGTCTTTCCCAGCCTTCTTAGAAGCCCCTTTCAGGTATGCTATAACGTCCACCCAGAGTCTTCTCTTCTTCAGGCTGAACAACCCCAACTCCCTCAGCCTGACCTCATTTTTGTTGCCCTCATCTGGACACAGTCCAACAGGTCTACATCCTTCTTGTGTTGGGGGTTCCAGAGCTGGATGCAGGTGAGGTCTCACCGGGGCAGAGTAGAGGGGCAGAACCACCTCTCTCTGTCTGCTGACAACACCTCTTTTGATGCAGCCCTGGATGTGGTTGGCCTTTTGGGCCGCAATTGCATATTAGTGGCTCATGTCCAGCCTTTCATCCTCTAGTACCCCCAGCTCTTTTTGCACAGGGCTGCTTTCTACCATGTCTTCCCCAAGCCTATATTCATATCTCTAGTTGCCCTGGCCCAGGTGCAGGATCCTGCATTTGGCCTTGTTGAACCTCATGACGTTCACCTGGGCCCACTTCTTCAGCTTGTCCAGGTCCCTCTGGATGGCATCGCCTACCTCTGGCATATCAACCGCACCACCCAGCTTGGTGTCATCAGCAAACTTGCCGAGGGTGCTTTCAATGCCACTGTCAATATCGTTAATGAAAATATTAAACAACACTGGTCCCAGTACAGAACCCTGAGGGACACCACTTGTCATCGTTTTCCATATGAACATCGAGCCATTGACCAATACCCTTTGGATGCGACCATCCAGCCAATTCCTTATCCAATGAACAGTCCACCCATCAAACCCATATCTCTTCAACATAAGAGAGAAGGATGTTGTGGGGAACCATGTAAAAGGCCTTGCAGAAGTCCAGATACGTGACATCCGTAAATCTTCCCTTGTCCACCAATGAAGTCACTCCATTGTAGAAAGCCTCAGGCAGGATTTGCCCCTAGTAAAGCCATACTGGCTGTCCTCAACCACCTCCCTGTCTTCCATGTGCTTTAGCATGTCTTCAAGGAGGATCTATTCCATGATCTTCCCAGACACTGAGGTGAGGTTGACAGCTCAGTAGTTTCCATTTTGAAACTTTCTACTCTTTTTCAAAATTAACACAATGTTTCCTTTCTTCCAGTCCCCACCAGAGACTTCATCTGACTGCCATGACTTTTCAAATATCCCAGACAGTGTCTTGGCAACTACATCAGACAATTCCTTCAGGACTCTGGGATGCATTACATCAGGTCCCATGGACTTGTGTATGTTCAGGTTCCTCAAAGAGGAGGGTTGATGAGCCATCAACTTGAGAACCATGAGCAGAGGGGCTGCCAGTGAATACTTGAGAGAATTAAAACGCAAGAAAACACCTGCAGCTTGAGACAGGACTAGGATCAGTCTTGGCTATTGCTCAGTTAAAAAATAACAATAAACAATAATCCATTTCTATATTTGCATGCTAATTGTTCTGCAGTTTATTGCTTTTTGTTAAGATTGCAACCTTAATCAGTAATTATTACTCCATTAATAGATCTCTGTAGGGGTTATAAAGACCCAACTATTCAGTGGTATTAAAGAACACAATATTTTTTTCCTGATCCCTAACCCAAAATAAAGACTTGTATCATTTGATGTATACATCTCACATTTCTGTCATTTAGCTATTTGTTCGCATTATCACTGTAAAATGCTGTGGGGTGAAGTCTAAACCACCTTTCAGATAAAAGAGACCTTGATTACATCTGCCCACCTCTTACTCACCAGGTTAATCTAATATGAGTGGGAAAACAAAGAAACAATAGACAAAGTTTTGTATTACTAACTTCACACATTTGTAGTACCTTGGGAGCAGGAGACCAAAGGATGATAGAAGTTCCAGTGACAATCACTAATTGGCCTTAAATGTAAAGAAAGTGAAAGAAATTCACCACCATGTTACATAATGGCTGCAGCCTTTTACAGTTTATACCCTCAGTAAAATTCAGAAAAGAGTAAGTAGTTCAAACAGAAGCTCCTTGGGGAGGGAAACATATATTTGAACAAAACCTGGATACTGTGCAGAAGGCTGAATCCAAAGTGGAACTGCTAAATGTGAGACCCAGGCTGCAGCCAATTCATCCTGTGCTCAGGGTGAACATCTTCTTACCTTCTGTCTGTGTAGCACACCACCTTTAACCAAATCAGGTGAATTTGGTTGCTGTGTGTGTAGTAAGTGTATGTTGTAGAACTATGGCCTGTTTTCAGCTGGAAGAAAACTGATTTTCTTCCTATTAGCTGGTGTAGTGTTCTGTTTTGTACTCAGTACGAGAAATGTTGACAATTCACTGATGTTTTAGTCTTTGTTAAGTAGTACTTACAATAGTCGATAACTTTTCCGTTTCTCATGCCCTGCCAGCAAAAAACTGGGAGGGGGGCAAAGCCAGGGCAGCTGAACTAATCTGGCCAAAGGAATATTATATACCATATGACGTTTTGCTCAATATATATACTGGTGAAAGCTGACCAGGGGGCTCTGTGGATTGGGAACTAGCTGGGCATTGGTCAGTAGGCAGTGAGCAGTTGTGCTGTGCATCACTTGTTTTGTATATGATCATAATTTTAATTATTATTCTCTTTATTTTCTGTCCTATTCTGTCTTTATCTCAACCCACAAGTTTAAACTTTTCTTCCAATTCTGTCCCATATCCCACTTTGAGGGTGATTTTGCAAAAAATTGTGTAATGATGTTGTTATTGCTGCATTGTCCTCCAGTTTTCTGCAGTTAAAAAGCTGCACAAAGGATTTTTGTTGTATCCTTTACAGTTGCAGTTATTCTGCATTCACTGGAAGTCAAATGAAGGAATGCAAAAAGAGAATAGAGAGTCTTTGATTCCAGCATAATTTAGACTGAAAGGGGTCACTGGAGGTCATCTAGTTCAAGACCACATATGAAACAGTGCCAACCTTTAAGTTAGATTAGGTTAGTCCGGGATGTTGCCCAGTCAAGTTTTGATTATCAATCAAGGATGGAGATATACAGCCTCTGAGAAGCCTGTCTTAATGCTTATCCCCCACCCCAACTGTGAAGGATTCTACTTTATATCTAGTTAGAATTTCCTTTCCTGCATCTTGTTCTTTTTTTCTGAACCTCTGAGAAAAGGTTGGTTCCATCTTCTCTGTTAAACACTCATATAATCACTATACAAATAAATACAAATTTCTAAATTCATAGCAGGTTAATGACAAAAAAAAATAAAAAAATAAAAAAAAATCTGAATTCCAGTCTCTACTATAGTATTTTACATATTTGGTGGGAAATAGTGAAATGCAAAACCCAGCTTCCTATTGCAGAGAGTAAAACTCCTCACACTTCCAGGATGGTGCAGTATCCACCATTATAAATATAAATCATAAACCTACTATTTCAAAGTGCAGAGGTTCAAGGATCAGACGAAAAGCATGCACTATAGTGCTGCTTATTTAAGACATTGGTCAGAGAGACATGCAGCTTCCTCACCACCTTTTGCCTTTCTGCCTTGAGTGACAGCAACAGTGAGGTCACTCAGGTTGTGGCTGGAGGTGGCAGCAGGGGCCATGGATGGCAAGCTGAGGGTGGCCACAAAGCAGATGGGCAGTGATCACTCCAAGCACAGTCTCACAGCATTAATCTGGCAGAACCAGCTAGCAACAGCAATGAGTCCTATGGAATATCTGGTGAGACTTCAGCACAGCAAAGTAACAAGTCAGGTCTGCATAAAATCTAGGAAATCCAGGGCATTCAGAAACAGGAGTGGAGAGACAAACACTTAAAACACAGCTCAGATTTGCACAGAGAGCTCAGGCAAGACTCCTCAGGACTGTTAAGGCTTATTAGTGCCTTCAGGATCCTGATGGTGATTTAGGACTGTGAATCCTGATAGATAGTCACTTCATTTTTGGAGTGCACAGATTTTCTCTTCTCAGGATTTTTTATGTGGAGATCAAGATGACTCTTGCTTGTGCTTGCTGACTTTGATGTACACCAAATTCTTTCTCTACTAACTCCCTCTGAAAAAAATTAGAATTTCCATCACAGATCAGTGTGCTTTAGCAGTGAACTTTGTTGTGTCTAGGTAGATCCATGCTGAGGTAGCTGTATTTTTGCTTAGCACCCCTAAACACAGCATTCTACACTCTGTGGTTAGTTGAGCTTCTTGACACCCTGTGCCATGCCTCAGGACCAGGAATACCTCCAACAAGTGGCACTCTGCTGCCACTGGGTCTAGACTCCCAGGGACTAGTACTTGTCCCTGTTTTCCAGAGCCAGTAATTTAATTAGGATGAAAGTGGCTTTGAAAAATAAGTTCTGTAATTTAAAAAGCTACTATTTATTTGAACAAATTATTTTATATTCATTATGTTATGCTTACAGAAATTATGATTGGGTCATGAATAATTCAGAAGAACACAACAGGTAACATTTGTTGGATAATTTGACAACATATATTTCAGCTAACTGAAAATTATATAAATCTCACATAAAATCCACATCTGCTTACTCTGGAAATGTTTAAAATAGAAATAGATATTCCACTGAGAATGGTCATATCACTGTCAAATTTCAGATGGGTTCACGTTCATTAGAAAAGAATGTGTAGATTTTTATAATTGATTATAATAAATCAACAAGAAGAATATGCGAACAAAAGACTGCTCAAAAAATAAATTTAGTTAAATAACATTAGGTATCAAACTCCTTAAAGAGTAAAAATGTCTTTACTTCACTTTTTTTTTTTTTTAGATTATACACATTTTCAAAGTAAAGCATGTAAACAAAAGACAAGAGTGAATGTCGTAAGTGACATTAAAAAGCTGAATAATATTTCATCTAGACTGTGAAAGCTGGCCTTTCAGGAGTTAGAAAATATGTAGCAAAAATAATTTAGATAAATATTGCAGTGTAGTGTCTGATATACTTGCAAAACCTCAGTGTGTCGTTGTCAAAATATAAACTGCAGCCAAGTATGATAACCATACAATGCACATTCTCTTGCAGTAGGTTTGACTTGTTTTTCAGGATTGCTTTATACAACACATTGTCTTGATTTGACAGAAATGTCATTTCACTTCATTTCCCTTATCCAGACATAGGAAATTCATCAAATTCAGGCTCTCAAATATGGTATTAATTTTATTTAGATTTAGCTGGAGTTATTGCATGAGATGTGAACAATTGCTAGCAAACTATTTCAACCATTTCTGGACTTCATTATAAATACAACTAGTGTATGAATAGCAGTAATTTTTGCACTCAATAGAATTATACCAAGAATATCTTACCAGTAAAAATAAATAAAATCACAGTACTGACTTTTTAAATGCACTATACATATGTATGTTCTTACATATGTATATATATACACTACAGAGATTGACTCCACAAGATCTGAGTATTATACATATGACCCAATAAACCACACAAATGCACCCCAATCTAACTTCTCTGGAACTTCAAAGGTACTTCTCATGCCTAAAGTTATGTATAAGCTTAGAGTTTTGGTGAATCAGAGTTAGAGAGTATTCACCACCTTGCAAGAACAACCCCTAATCACTGAACTTCAGGATACACATTTTAATAGACTTTTAAATAGGTTTGGGACCAAACAAAACGCTCAGATCTAGGTCCTCACACTTTTGGGAAAGATCTGCTAGGGTTTGCATATTGAAATAAAACCCAAAGAGTCAAAAAACTAGAACAGGAGAGAAACTAGCTAAGTTGTAGGGTCAAAAGGAATGCATTGTTGATTTTGTGTTGAAGGCATCAGATATTATGTCACGGCACAGCACAGATTGTTTAGAGTAGTTCATGTGATGACCATATTGCAATGTATTATAACAGTGCTCTCAAAGGCAGTCTGCTGAACACTACTGCAAATTCCTTGCTGTTTCAGCTGCTCTCTGTTGAAATGGTATTATCTGATTCAGACATTTAATGGTCTACTTGCAAAACAACAAACTTCATTCTCCACTGCTGCTGCCTTCTCATTATATCCATGATGATAATAACATACAAAATTCAGCCTGAACATTCAACCCTAGCTTAAAAAGTGTTCTGTTACAAACTAGGCTGAAGCACTTCTTTAAAAAATTACTTGTCTGAGCTTGTCTTGTCATTTCAACAAGTTGGGAAGCTACTGAGGTACAGAACATAGAGTGTTTTTTTTGCATTTTAGTGTGTTCCTTTACAGCAGTTCTCCAAGGGGGTAGGAATGAAAAAAAACGAGCAGGTAGACTAAGCTCTCAACTTTCTTCATCTATCTCTAACTGACAAAAACCATGAGGAGTAGCATAATCCCTGTTAAACTGCAAATTTTTTTATTTTTTTTTTAAAGAGTCACGTATCTTTTACAAGCAAAACACGCATGCAAAAATCTAACTCTAAGGCTGAAACTTCAGTGATCATGTCTATCCCATCCTATGGAAAAAAACCCTTATGAAAGCATCCATACATCTCTCTATGTTTTGGTTTTTTTTAAATGTAAATTAAATTTTCAAATAAAATTTTAAGGAAATTAATATATTGGTGAGTACAGCTATAAAGTAGAGAAATAAATTTTGCAGCCTGCCAATCTGATATCTAGAAGGAAAATGTGGTGAATAAGTTTGGCATTGGGAGGGAGGCAGAGAAGGAGAGGACACATGCACTTTGTACAATAAACCATCAGTTTCTGGCCAAAGAGTGTTCTGTCACTTTACCTGCCTGTTTGTGCATGCTCACAGCTTTTATTCAAGCTGCCATTTCTATACATTCCTCCAAATGGATCACCTTCCCTCTACATATTCTGCAAGTTCTTCACTGGTACTTCACCCAAGTACATCTAGTATTCATGGTAAATGAAACTGCAAAACTCACCAATCTTTCAGTTGCAGTAAACAGAGCTCTTGCCATCAGAGATTATATTTAGAGACTTACCAGTATGACTATTTTTGTCTTTTTTTTCTTTGATTTTTTTTTAACATTTATTATACTTCAACTGATGCTTCACATTACTCCAAAACATAAAAACAAAATCCTCAAGTGATGATCAAAGTATCAGTAATTCAGTACTCCCTTCCACTTGATATCCACACAAATAATAAGTTAAAGACAAGTGGTTAAACTCATAATGAAGTGAACAAGGGTATTTGAGCTAGAAAAAATACATGATACCAAGGAAGATTTTTAGCTGACACATGAGTGCAATACTCATTTCCATTTTCATAATTCTTTGTTTTAATTATTAGATGGTCCTCTAAGAAGCTATATTCAGGACATTGTAACCAAAGCATGCAAAGGAAAAGAAAATAAATAAAGGATCACTTATGTCTTCTGAAGAGGCCAAGAAGGGCCAATTTTCCATCGTCAGTCTGCAGTGAGCTGCAGTCACCAAATTCGTATATAAACAAAACTCATAACACAGAGTCATAAAATCATATAAAGTTTTAGGTTGGAAGTGTTCTTAAAGATCATATAATTCCAACACCCTTGCATGGCCAGGGACACCTCCCACTAGACCACGTTGCTCAAAGCCTTATCTAACCAGGCTTTGAACACTTCCATGGAGAAGCATCCACAACTTCTCTGGGCAACTTGCTCCAGCATCTCACCACCTTCACAGAAAAGAACTTCCTCGAAATACCTGATCTAAATCTACCCTCTTCTAGTTTGAAGCCATTCTTTCTCATTCTATCACTACATACCCTTATAAAAAGTCCCTCCCACTGAGGAGTCTCTCCCCAGAACTGGACACAGTACTCAAGATAGGTTCTCATGAGAGAGGAGTAGAGGGGGAGAATCACCTCTCTTGACCTTCTGGCCATGCCATCCTTTGATGCATCCCAGGATACCATTGGCTTTCTGGGCTACAAGCACACCCTGCTGGCTCATGTTGAACTTCTCATCAACGAAAACCCCCAAATCCTTCTCTTTAGGGCTGTCTCAATCTGATCTCTGCCCAACCCATAATTTTTCTTGGGATTACCCCAACCCATTGAACTTCATTGGGCTTGTTATGGGCCCACATCTCAAGCCTGTCTAGGTCCTTCCCCCAGCTTCTATTGCTGAGCATGACATCATATAGTACTTACTATCACTTTGTGACAGCTGAGGTCAGCTGTCCCTGCTGTGTCCCTGCCCAGCCTCATTTGGATCCCCAGCCTGCTCACTGGCATGAGAAACAGAGAAGGCCATGTTGTTGTGTGAGCACTGTTCAGCAATAACTAAAACATCAGTGCGTTATCAACACTGTTTTCATCTCAAATGCATAACATAGAACTGTGTGAAGTATTATGAAGAAATTAACTCTGTCCCAGCAGTAACTAGTAAACTAGAGAAAACCACAAAAAACCAATACCTCAACACAGCAGTTTTTGATCCACATACAGTGGACATGACCTAAAAAAGGTAGACAGATGTGGCACAAAAAGAGAAAAGGAGAATGACCGTATTACATCCTACTTCTTCAAGCAAAGAATGTAGGACTTTCTCATCCTCACTCAAGAAGTCAGTGACAGAAACAAAATCAGAGTTCAAAAGTGGTTTCTACTGCAGACCTGATTCAACAAAGCTATGAACAAGCATTCTGCCACTGACTTTCTAAGCAGCATTTCCTGAGGCCACGTTGAAACTAGGTAGACATTTTAAGTAGGTTTTAGCAGAAGTCACTAAGAAAGGTGACATATCATTTTTTCTACATACTGTTAACAGCAGAAGGAGTTGTACAGAGTGATAGGACTCACACCACAACAAAATGCCCTAGGTACATGGGAAGGTTACCCTAGAGCCAAATATTTGTATGATTCTCAGAAAAATAAATTCAACAGAAAAAAATAAATTAATACATTCTGATGCCAAACTTGCCTGTGACATGACTGTTAGTGTTTAACACTGGGCCAGCAATTAAATTAATGACAAATGCTCTCTATTAACTCCTCTCTCTTCTTCTATTGGTAAGGGAGAGAATAATATGAGTTGGAAGCCAAACTACACAGCTGTAATGATAAATAGTGATTAAAAAGAAAATAATTAAACATACAGAAATATATACAAAGCCACTATCATGTTCCCCATGCCCAATAACATTCATGTCACCACCAAGGCAACAGGGCAGCTCTGGGACAGTCCCAGACTTGGCTCCCGGAGTCAGCAACATGGGAGCTGAATGCAGGAACACACAGATTCAGGAATGCATGGATCAGGACCACAGACATCAGATTAACAGATTAATTCCTCTCAGAATGCCGGCCACAGACAAAAAGGGCTTACCCTTCATGATCCCTCAAATTTATACTGAGTATGAAGCATATGGGATGGAATACTCTGGTAAATTTGGGTCTGGTCCCCTCTTCCCCAGAGAAGAGTCGCAGGTATGACCCTTTTACTCCCTTTTGTTTCAGGACCATAAGGTGTTTTGTGGAACCAAGCAGTGGCCTTGGTCCTGCATACCATTCTCCAGCAGTAACTAGAAGCATTGAGCATTATCAGTCCTAGAAGCAGGCACTGACTGAAAAACATGCTGTTAATTTCAGCAACTGCAGCTACATAGAGGAGATGTAACTGAAAAGTAAAATTAGTAGAAAAGAAAAAAATTGTTTCTACCTTGACTCAAATAGGAGAATATCAAATCCATGTAAACAGATAATATCTGCAATGAAATTTTATTTTTATTGACAGCTTTGGTAAAATGAAGTTTTACTGATTTATCAAAAAGAGATTACTATGCACTTATTATATCAGATGTTACGATGAAATCATACACAAGTAGAAGCAGTTTCCATATAATAATCTTTGATGTAAATTGGATATGTAAGAATTTCTAGCTTCCTATTTCATATTATAATTTTCAATATGAAAGATGTTTGTGCTTCATCAATTTAGTTTCAGAACTAAGATTGGATGTCTGCATAGATAAATGCATAATTGTGATTCCTTATTTCTTGAAAGTTCCAGGGCAAGCTCCAAATGCCTTGTTGGAGCATTTGTAAAATCTCTTCCTTATTACCTATTCACCAGAAGTATTCCAGCATGGATCTACTAAATATATATTTTATGAGAGGACAGTTTATACTGTAATCTTAAACTCCAACGTGAAACGGATTCATGCTGAAATTCTATGCCTTCCATTCTTACAGAGGTGAGGGGCAGCTATTACTTCTGTAAAATTTTTATAGTCAATTTAGGCTCTATGTTATTATAATTTGTCTTCTCTGGCTTTTTTCCTACCTTTTTATTGCAGTTCTATCTTTTATTCATTTTTCCATTAGCTAGAATAAGAGAGGAATTATGCCTGCTTGCCGACATGAACATCTCAGTCCTTACTGTTTGCAGAAGTTGGGGGTTGTAGGTCTTAGTCTCAGTAAGCGTGCTCTGCATGCCAGAAAAATGGTTCAGCTATTTCCTGAGTTCACGTAAGAGACGGGCTAAGCAAGCATACAAAAGAATAAAGAGACTTGAAGAAGCTCCTTTCTTTCCTGAAAAGTAAGAAATTAAGTTTGGATAGTCCTGTCCAGTCTGAACATTTATACAGCTTTGGATAGAAGTACTAAATTCTTGTCCCCACATCAAATGTTGAAAACCTGATCTGGAACATGATTATTAAAGTGAGTTTATTATATACATTTTTAGATTGTTGTGTATATTTTAGATATCTGAATTTTGACCAAAATAACCAACCTTCTTCCTCATCAAGGAGATATTTATACTTCAAGGGCAGAATGCCATTGACCACTTTAAGCTATTTTCAACAGGATAAAATTAATTACACCATACAGATTTCCCTTTCTACCTTTGAATATGAACAACATCAAGAACAGTTCAGAAGTAGACACTTGTTATATGGACAAATTTGACACACAGTCTCATTTGAATATAAAATCTCACTTTGGCATTCCATTGCCCTGCTGAGCTAACAGATAGTAAGTCTAACAGGACATTTGAGAAATAAGAATTTACATTTCCTACTGGCAGTGTTATAGTGAAGGTGATGACACTTCAGGAAGTTTGTAGGGAACTGTGATTTCTTCAGTTAGATCCATTGATTTTGTTTTTGTTTTTCTTTTTCTTTTTTACAGGACAGACCTTTGGGAATATTGTCCTCTTGGTTATATGCAATTTTTTTTAGCTGTATTTGAGATTGGAGTTGGAGGCAAGTTCATTGTGCAAGCTATATAGTCATCTCATTCACTAGTTAAGCCAAAATGCTAACAGTTGGGACTATGTTCATAGCTAGTAGTCATACAGGTAGTTTAAGCCTTGTAATTGTACCTTTGGTACACAATTAGCACGCCTATGAGTTTGTCAAGCAATATGAGCAAGTGAAACTTTCTTCAAACTTTGCTTCTCTTACATTTTGTCTCATCATCAAAAGGAACAAAAAAAAAAATAAAACAAAGTCTAAGTCAAATATTAAAGCTAATTATATAATTCTGAATGCCTATATATTTATTTTTTAGAACAGTTTTCTACTTCTTTATCTGTTAAAATCCTCCTTTCAAATCCTTCCATAAGACATAATTTTTTCATGCAGATCAGCCAGAGAAAATTTCCTCTTTTTCTCTCTTTCTTTCTTTGGCTCAGCTGTCACATTTGTGAACTTGATTGTGGACTCCTTGAGGCAAGGAATAAAGAGAAAAAATGTGTTCTTAAATACTCTAATGTAAGAAAAAACGTTCTGAGACTCTGTGGAGATTCTCCAGATGGTCACAACTGTAACTGTTTCAAATATGTTCTTGTGCCTTTGAAGGGCATATAAAAGCTTGTGTTCACATAAGTTTGTCAAAGTAACAAATAACAGTCTTCATATTGAATTATAGTCTTACACAACAAAACCAGTATTGTTCATTCAAAGTTTCCAGATAACTGATGGTTTTCTTAGTGTTTCCGGTCCCTGAATTCTGGGTTCATATTGTAAAGAAACCTGGAAGTCCATTGATTCTATTTCTTTTGGATAAAACCAAAGTGGAAGATTTTATGAGCATACATTATATTGGCCAATATACTAGGAAACACTAACAGCCACTGTAGCCAGGGTCTGGCGGCCGGAAGATCTCGCGCTGTACGGAAAGACAGGGCTCCACCCCCCCCCCCCC
>NW_009952366.1:2002661-2004980 GCF_000747805.2 Chaetura pelagica | reverse complement strand
CCCCCCCCCGCAGTGATGTCACGGACGGATGTGACGTCACTCAGGCTATATAATGCCATGCCGCATGTTAATAAAGGCCATTTTGCTTTCCACCACGTTGGTGCTTGTGTGCATGTGGCCCGAGCGACCAGGGGTTGGTCGCCGTGCCGTTACTGAACCAGGTCACCCTTGCCTGCCTGAAGGCAACAAGCCACCTTGATAAGGGGCTTGTAAAGCACAAGATCACCAGTCTGCCAAATTAGCCAGAGTACACACTAGGGAGCTTACACTTTTTGCTGGCTGTGGGAGAACAGACAACAAATAACCTGGTATAGAGTGGCCTGGCCAAACAGTACTCAATTCAGAGTAAAGTTTCTTATATAAAGTTAACTGACAGAATAATTTGAACCAACTTGAACAAATAAAATAAGTTTATACTGGAACAGTACCTTTGCCTGTAATGGTTTTCAGCTATGGCAGAGAGGCCTGTAGCCAGATTTGTTGTTCCATCAAACCAATGTATGAGCCTTTTCTTTACTTCTAAAAGCTCTCTATGAACTTGCTCATTCTTAATAAAGCAGTGCTTTTTTTAGACTACCAAAACCAAGGACAAATAATTTCAGACTCACTAGTACAAGGAAGCTTCACTCTCCCCAGGATGGGTACCCAGCAATGTAACATGGACCTCTGTATCCGACCAGTGGTCTAACCTTACAGAAAACTAGAAATAGGGAATACTTGTCTTCCAGCCTAGTGCTGCACTAGCTCATTATGAAGCCAACTGGAACAAGACTGTGGCAAAATGGCAGTTTGCTGCAGAGTAGAAGATTCAGGCTATTGGGGAAGATTTTGCCTTCAGATGGTCTCATTTGTTACCTAAAATCTCACCTCTCACCATTCAGAGGAAAGACAAATAGTTACCACTGTGTTCCATTAATCTTGAGTAGGCATCTGTACATCAAACATATTTTACTAGCTTCATAAATCTTTGGTTTTGTGGTTTGGTTTGTTTGTGTTTTTTTCTCTAGGAACTTACAATATCCTTCATAAAGGTGATTGGAATGAAACTGGTATTCCTCTAAAATGAATTGCACTACAAGACTAGTGCAAACCAATATCCTTCTGATCACATAATCCTTTAGTGTAACAATGCCAGTTTTCTCAATAAGTTCACAATGAACTACTGATAAGTCTTTTACTCTCCTGATAATTGGTACAACAAGTGATAACCCTATTAATCTTAAATCCTCTATCGTCTGGGGTCCTCATTCACTGAAGAATTATTAATTCATAGATATCACTATTCAGCACATAAACTAACTGGCAACAGAAAGATCAATGTGCTTATTTCAGAGAAGGTGGTTGTAATGATCTGCCTTCTGTTGTTTGCATCAGCATTTCTCAATATATTCAGACTTCAGTCATACACCTGTGCTGTCCAGGACTATTTTGATAGTTATAGTAGCCTAACCACATTGTACTTTCTGCCTATGTTAAAGGCAGACTACAGATATAACTGCTTGCTATATGGTTTGCATCTAGTTGTCAACATCAGAGAGATACTACTCAGAAATTTGAAGGAAAAATTACACCGAGTCAAAGGTGTACAGACTAGCATATATATGTGTAATAAAAGTATTTTGTAATCATGGGTTACTGTATCTTACATATCAAAAAGGTTAGAGAACAAATTAATATTAATTATTGTCACAAGGTATGAACAGAAAGATCAGAATGAAGAATGACTGATGCCATAGGAACAAAAAATGTTTAGAATGGGCTGTTTTTTCTATGATAAAAATATACAGATGTCAAAGTTGTTTCCATTTCAAGGCTATTACCAAAACAATAAAAAAGGAAAACAAATCCACTAAACAGTAAACCCAAACCCACCTGAAACCATCACTGATGTTTTTCATTTTAAGAAGTCCCATATAAATGAAAAACAGGGACAGCATAATGGTCTTCCTCAGTAGGCAGGTGGGAAGAAGATTTTCATTGAGACTAACCTTCTGCATGCTATATAGGCTACCCTGTGAAGTGTGAGTTGATATTTCAGTTCCTGGATGTTGCAGAAAGTCAGGACCCAGGTTTATCCTGTCCTGAAGAAGAAAGATCTCTCACCTGTAATTCATTGGAAAATAAAGAGCATGAAATAATTGTTTTGAGTTGAACTCTGTGTGATCGGTGATAGTCTTAAAAGAAGTTTAAATAAGTCTTCCAATCTATAACAATGAGGAACATTGTTTTTCAATTCTAGAAAGCCTTGGGAAGAAAGTTTTTCACCTGAATACTCAGCACAAAAAAAAAAAAAAAAAAAAAAAAAAAAAAAAAAAAGAA
>NW_009952366.1:1998438-2002545 GCF_000747805.2 Chaetura pelagica | reverse complement strand
GAAAAAAAGTTTTTCCCCTGAAAACTCAACAAAAAAAAAAAAAAAAAAAAAAAAAAAAAAAGTAGGAATTCTTTAAGGTATGCATTTAACAACTTTTGACACTTTACTTAAATCTTGGTATTTCAAATACCTGAGCTACCTAAGTGGGTTAGAGACAATTTCTGGGTTTTTCTGCTAAGAATACACACTGGCATTGTGGTTCATGAATGTTTTCTTGAATCGTATCTTAAGTAACTCACCTGGTACAACAGGAAAATCCACTAGGAGAGCCAAGAACAAAACCCACCTCCTTTCCTAAGTTTCTTCACCAGAAGAGCGTTCTTTCTTTCTAAGGATTATACATGTTACCTAAGTAATAAATAGTTTATGGAGATTCAGAGATATAAGAAATGGATGCAAGAATCCTCCAAGAAGAGCTTTGTAAAGAATAAACTAATCAGTTTTCTTAAATGCACGATTAAAATAAATTTATTCATAACTCATTATACTCTCACTAGACTTTTCACCACACTTACAGGTTTTTATTTGATGAACTCAAGGAGAATATTGGCCAGCAGCCTGAATCAATAAATTCCTTGGATGGTTTCCAGGAACTGATAAATATTTGTACGTGCCTTTTGCTGCCAGTGAGAAGACCAACAGAAGTACTTATAAGAAGAGAAGGTTTTTTAATGACTGAATCACCTTTGCAGTGTTGGGAAATTATTTCATAGCATATGTCAGTTTGGGTGTTTTGTGGTTGTTTTTTCTTGTTTGGCTGATTGGTTGATTTTTTTTATGATTATTTTAATAAAGAGAATAAAGACAAATACAAAGAAGTCAGAAAAAAGTCAGAATGAGTGTCAAGCAGATGGGTAGATTTGCAGGTAAAGCTCAGTAATGCTTTATGTCATTAAAACCTTTTCTATTATTTGCTTCCATCCAATAACTTTCAGAATGTCAGGCAGCAAATATAGGGGTGATATTATTTCCTTCTTGATGATAAAGAAATAACAACTGTAATATTTTCAATAAAATACTCTTCCTGAATAAAGTTCATAATTTGGTGTTATTTGTTTGATGTAATGTTAAGGAACCGCAAGCCTGTCCTAACTCTGTATTTTTAGAGTTTTCATTTTATTTTAAGATCTCCAGCCTATCTCAGGAAGTCTTTACTTTCACATCACACATGTAAGAATTTTTGTAGGATTCACCTGTGTCTGTTGATTTTTTTGTAGGTAAGGTATGTTCTTTTTTCTAGCCATGTCTTCTTTTAAATTTCTTTCTAACAGCTTCCTGCAATACAGTACTTCTCCTACCATAACCAGAAAAAAATTATTACTTTTTATTATCTATGAGTCTTGGCTCCATGCTTGATCCATGCCCTTCTGAGGAGCCTGCCAGGTTCTACTGCTGCTGCCCTCTTGCCCCCAGCGACCTTGTTCTTACCTGACCTCTCCTTTTCTCTGGACTCTTCTTCCAAGTCCAGATACTAATCCCACTATGGGAAAGTGCAGTCACTGCCCTCTACAAAAAAATATGGTTGGTTCTGTGCAACACATGTCTGTCTACTACCCCCCTCATACTTTTTGCAGAACAAAACATAGATAGAGGAAGTAATTAGGGAACAAATAAGAAAATTATATCATGCAATAAGATGCCATCTATCACATCTGGTTTTGACTTAGTGTTCCAGACATATCCGTTTAGTTTAATCTGTGATGATTAAACTTGATCACAACTTGTTCATTATTAATTTTCTCACCGAGTATATTTTGAGCAATGCTGTTCTCTAAAATAAATTTTGTATCCAGGAAACACTATCTTCACAACATAATGTTCCCTAGGTTTCAAGTATTCACTTATTTTAGCCTTATACCCAAAGGAAAGCAAAACTTAAGAGCATCTGATACAGATATTAGGATTGGTAACATTGCAATTGTTTTAGCAGCATAATTAGGTATTTGCAGTTATTAAACAATCACAGTTGTTATCATTTTTAAATACTTTGCTATAAACCTTGGTGGTTTATTGCTAATTTTGTGGTTTGATATAAACTTAATTGGTCATGATGGCTAAATTAAAGAATCATTGCATCTTTTAAAACTATACCTCAGATAGAGTAGATTAACAGATTTTTGTTCCTCTGGGAACAAGAGAGAAATAACCACTGTGAGGATAAAAATATCACATTGAATTTAATCTTAGCTGTTTTATCTAAGTAATCAGAGCGTGAAATGCAATAGTTAATAATAAATTAATGTCAGTAGGAAAAATACCCAGACACTAGTTTTATTTTGGAATATTCTGGGTACGGCCTATAATTCCTATACTTGACTCTCTGTGGAGGATAACTAAAAAGAAAAATAGTAGCAAGTGAGATGACAGGGAAAAAAAATATTTCATTTCTTAATTTTAAATGTAATGTAGAAAGGTTGCAATAAACTTCACCTATGTGGTGGGCTGAACTTGGACTGCAGCCAGGCTCAGACCCAGCTGCTCTCCTACTTGGCCTCCTCAAAAGGATAGGGGGAGAAAATAGCATGAAAACACTGGTTCGTCAAGATAAAGGCAGGGCACCAATTACTACCACAGGCAAAGCAGGCTCAACTTTTAGATTAAAAAACAGATTTCGGTGGCAAGAAAGAAAGACAAACATTAAAACAAAATATTTACACCACCACCCCTTTTTCACAGACTTAGCTTCACTCCTTCACTCCCAAATACTCTACCTCCATCCACAACCTGAGCATTGCAGGGGGATAGGGAATTAAGATTGTGGTGAGTTCATAACAGCTCCTCTCTGCCTCATCTTCCTCCTCATGTTTCTCTCTGTTTCCTCCATGTGCTCTCCAGAGGCTGCATCTTCCCTCAGAGTATATCCACCTGCTCCAGCATAGGGTCCTCCATGGATGGCAGGGTAGATATGTGCTCCAATGTGGTCCTGTGTGGGCTGCAGGGGAGTCTCTGCTCCAGTATATGAAGCACCTCCTCCCCCTCTCTGACCTTGGTGTCTACAAGGTTGTTTCTCTAACATTTTATTTCCCCTTACTCTTCTCTGCTTTCTGGTATTATTGCTGTTTCATAAATCTGTTTTCCCAGAGGCACAACCACCTTGTCTGAGGGGCTCAGCTGTGCCCTGCAGGATTGGTTGGAACTGGCTGGAACCATCTGTGACCAGCACAGGGCAGCCCCAGTCTCTCCTCACAGGCATCCCAGCAGCCTCCACAGACAGCATCAGGGCATCTGTAACCTACCAACACTTCCAAAACGTTGAAAACAGTTGGAAACTCATCAGAAATGGTTTCCTTAAAAGGAAGACTGACATCATCTAAATCCCAAACCTCATCTCACACAAAACCCACTACCAGCAAATCTCTCCGCAGATATAAGATTAGAGATGTGCATGTAGACAGTAGCTGATGATTGATTTCATCACTAAATAAAAAATAATTGAAAAAAAAAAAATCATATCGAGGTTATTTATTGTCTGAGAGCTTGTTTCTTTGCAATAGAACAAAAAATATCTTCCTTTCCCAAGTCTACTTTTTAGGTATAATGAAATCATCCCCAGAATTCAGAAGAAATCATCATGCTGTCAGGTAAATGTGCGAAAACAGGAAACGTGTCTCTGAAACAATTAGAGATAAAAATCTGTAATCTAGAAAATGTAATAAGAAAAAATAAAACAATTTCAGTAAATCCCACCCAGTTTCATGAATTTGACATAAATTCACATCATTTCAGATGGTGCAGATGTTGTTTCTGCAAGTACAGTGTTTTGCGGTTCTACCAGTGTTTTAGCTGTAACCACCTTGTTCTGAGAAACTCCCTTGTGTTTAAGCTGATGAAAAATGTGCAAGTGCCTTTCTACTGATAGGCATGAAGAAGGGCAGGCCTGGAAGTGATCATTACAGTCATTGAGTAGTGGTGGGAAGAGCAGGAAACATTGTAAAGGAAGATACACGACAGACTCATGATATTTTCCTCTTCAAGGCTTTTATTCAGAAACAGCTCATTGAAACTAATATTCTTCTGCCCCTGTTGTGTTTCGGTTTAGACAGCATAAAGGTGCCACTCTGTTGAATATTCCCATAATGTGCAAAACCTGCATGAATACTTATCACT
>NW_009952366.1:1993124-1997774 GCF_000747805.2 Chaetura pelagica | reverse complement strand
CTCTTTCCATATTATATCTCTCATGTATGACTACATTAATCACATCTAGCCCTTCAACTAGGTGTATTTTTATCTGGAATAGGTTACTAATGTTCTTTGCTTTCTAGAGAAAACCTTCACAGAGAAATAAGGGAACCTTGATACAGCATTTATTTATGTACCAAAATCCCTAAAATATGACCACAAACAATTAATGAAAGGACATAAAAGTTAAAGACACAGGTCTGCAAATGCTAAAACAGTAAAAAGTTATATCCAGTTTGAATAAAATTCATCATATAAATCCTTGGAATTCAGGGACCTCAAATAGCAACAATTTCATGTTCTGTTGCCTTTGATGATACATTATTTAAGAGAAGCAGGAGTCTGATTAAGCTGTTTCTGTGAATTATACTAGTTGCACAAGTTCAAATTTTTATGCATTTAATTTAAATAAAATATCTAGTGGAGATTTATCACAATTATTTTTTAACATGGTTCATTTTAAATGATAGTTTGATGTTTTTGTCAGAAAAGTCAGAAAGCTACCATTGCTGAGCTGGACTTTATTTAGATATTTTGAGATTTTGAAGGATTAGCATGTATTCTGAAGGTTTTTAGTTAAACCATTCTGTTTCAGTATCAGATAAATACCAGAACTCTGAGACATAGATAGAAAAAAGATACTAATTCAATTCCAGGGAAAGAGGAGAATAAGACAGAGGTTGTAAAGCTTGGTTGTATTTTTATTTTGCAGTTGATGAAGAAAGAGTGAGACTTTTTGAGAATTAAGAATTACTGCATTAGTATTATTGTAGTCCACACAATGATGGGATAATGAACTGAAAATATTAATACTACCTTTCACAAATATTTGAGGCAAGAAACCTTTCAGACAACATAGCCATTGATTTAGTACTCACAATAGATTCAATAAAATGCTTAAGCTTTTAACTTTAGACATATGTCTAAATACCACAGTGACTGCTTTGCAGAACAGTGATGCACTTAAGCATAAGCTTAAATGCTTTGGTCATCTGGGACTTTAATGAATGCTTCTCTGATAATCTTGTCCTAATATAGAATGATCACTTTCTCTTGGGATTACTATCAGTAGAGTTAAATTCTGCTTTTTCTCAACTGCAGATGTGAAATAAAATCCTTTAGAGACTGAGTGTAAACCACAAATTATGCCTCAGAGACATGAAATGAAGTCTGAGATAAGAAAAGCTTGGAGTTTTATGTGCTCAGGCACCCAAACTCAGGGGAAGCAATATAATGTTGCTTGTATTTTCAAAGTTCATGTGACTTATGTGAAATTTCCTTTTGTGTTTACTACCTCATATTCTTTGAGTAATTAGTTTCTTGGCATAAAGCAAGTCAATGACAATCAAAAGAAACTGTTCCTTTGAAGACTACTATAAAAGAATCCAGGAAACAGGATTCAGTTTAACAACTTTATGGCACGAAAGACTGTCTTAGTGTGTTACATACTTGTTTTGCTGAGCCAGACACAGAAAGTTCCTAAGAACAGGTTAACTGCCCCTTTCCCTAACACATCCAGCCTTCCTTTCTGTAGCAGTTATATTGATTCTTACAAAGGGACAAATAAAGCCTGAAATAAATTAAGCATGTTATTGTGCATTTTCCCAAATACCTGAAAATCAGAATGAGTGCATATGGCTCGAGAAAGTGGTTAAAACAAATTAGAAGAAAGACCTTAAAGGAATAGGAAATTTGCATCCAGCAAGACCTGTCAATCACCATGGCATTTAATTTAAAGAAAAAGGAAAAAAATCTACTTCTTTATGTTTTTTCAGCCATATATTAATACTACAATAACAAGAAAAAATGTAGAGCAATTTTTAATGTCAAAATTTTAAAATTTATTTACCCAATTTTTGCTTTGCTTTAACAGATAGTATCTCACAAGCATAGCTTGACAGAGAGGTACTATCCACTGACATAAGAATGATCTTACACTTAAGCTCAGTAAAAGTTTTCAAACAGTACTGGAAAATGGTGCATACAGACACACATGTGCAAATTAGATGTATTTCTTATAGCATGATATGCATGTCGCAGCTTTTCAGAAACCTTTTTGTTGCATTACTCTTTGGTTGTCATTGAAGATTTCCAGAAATCAGTTTTGCAAGAAAAACTTTGCAAATAGCAAGAGGGAATAAAACTTTAAGGGGAGAAAGCTTAAACACTTTAAAATTAGTAAGAAGTTACAATGCTATCAAAGTCTATCTGAATAGCTAACCTTGGAAATATCTGCCAAATTGAATAAAATTGTTCTTTTCCCAGTGTTTATCAATTAAGGTTCTGTAAAATTACTGCAAAGTGGTTAGAAACTGTTACCTTATCTTATTTTAGTAATTTGCAATCTCACTTCAGTCATCTTTGAAGTAACAATCTACAGTACATAGTAAGAGAAAATCCCAAGGAATGCAATCTGGAGGGACCATTACAGGTTTGAGAGATGTGCTCATGACAACCTCATGGAGTTCAATATGGCCAAGTGCAAGGTCTTGCAGTTGGGACAGGGCAGTTCCAAGCACAGATACAGACTGGACAGAGAATAGGTTGAGAACGGTCCTTAGGAAAAGGACTTGAGGATGTTGGTTGATGAAATGCTTAATATGAGCTGACAATGTGCACTTGCAGCCCAGAAAGCCAGCTGTATCCTGGGCTTCGTTTAAAAAAGGCATGGCTAGCAGGCCAAGAGAGGTGATTCTTGCCCTCTACTCCTCTCTCATCAGACCTACATTGAGTACTGTGTCCAATTCTGGGGACCCCAATAGAAGAATTATATGGAACTCTTGGAGTGAGTCCAGAAGAGGGCCATGAAGGTGATCAGAAGGCTAGAGCACCTCTCCTATGGGAACAGGCTGAGAGAGTTGGGGTTGTTCAGCCAGGAAAAGAGAAGGCTCCAGGGAGAACATACCATTACCTAAAAGGGTTACAGGAAAGCTGTAGAGATAATTTTTCCAAGGGCATTTAGTGATAGGATAAGGGGTGATGACATGTAAGGGTTCAAAAACAACAACAAAAAAAGGGCTTGGAGTGGTTAACTCCTTATCCCCCTTCTGGTTTTACTTGATACCTGTTGAACCCCCCCCATGGGTAGGTACTCACTCTCATTCAAAAATAGGAATGAGGACATGGAGTGAAGTGTTTCTGTGTGCTGTTTATTTATAAACAGAGCAGGAGTGTACAAATATAAATATAATGCAAGTCACATGTAGGGCACAAAACATAGGAGGAAGATTATTATGATAAAGCGACGTGATTTAGAGTGTGTTGCTTCCTCCCATTGGGGTCACTGTTGTGTGTGTGAGAATGGGCCACCCACTATTCCCAGGGACTGAACACTAGGAAAGATGGACGGGGGTTCTTACACTCCTGGTGCATTGAATGAGGTGGCGGCTGTGGCTCCAACTGCTGATCGATGTTTAGCAGCCGATGGGCTGGAGCGCAGCAGATAAGCACCACGTGGGCAGCAGCACGTGACAGCACTCATGCCACTCCATCTTGGCTGGGCTCAGCTCCTCCCAGCTCTTCCTTTCTTCTTTGGGAGCAGGCAGGGTTCCATGAAGATCTAGCAGAAAGGCACTATTCCTCCAAAAGGGAAGAACAGCAGTAGCACAATGGCATACCTGTAGGCTACTAGTGATTTCTGCACTCATTTCAACAGAGGCAGAAGGCCTTCCCGCTGTCCAGTGACTTCTATCTAGGTTAGGGTGTCACAGGTCACCATTCCAGGTGCTGCAATGCATTATCCCATCTGCATGCCAGCTCTGGCCCAGCCAGAACAGAACAGACCGCCTGCAGACAGGGAAGCTCCCCTCCCCAGGAAGCCTGTCCCTCAGCTCTCGACTGGTTCCTCATGCCACAGGCACCAACTGTGTCTTAGCGGCCATTTAGTCTCCCTTATATGGTGAAATAGTTTTATGGGAGGCATATATTTTCTCTGGCAAGGGGCATAACCCCAAGGAAAAAATTCCTTGGTGTGAGGTTGTTGAGGCACTGGAACTGGTTTCCCAGAGAAGTTGTGGATGCCCCCTCCCTGAAAGTGTTAAAGGCCCAGCTGGATGGGGCTTTGAGCAACCTGGTCTGGCAGGAGATGTCCCTACCCAGGCAAGGGTGTTGTAACTGGATGATCTTTAAGTTACCTTCCAATCCACATCAGTCTGTGTTTCTGTGAAAAACGGGCCCAGAAATTTTGTAATCAGCAGAATAAGCATTTCTAATTACTCAGTGTATCTTGTGAAGGTGTGATTTACAGCTCGCAGATGTAACATATTTTTCTTTGTCATGCTAATATTTAAAACAGACTACTCTTTTCATTGTTACATAAAGTATTGTTGTGATTTGAGCAGGCATGGGCTAATCTTATGGACTTAATATGAGGACCTAGAGAGAAGGCATTGTTTAGAACTCCAAGGTATCCTGGGGGCACAACAGAGAGGGATCAATATTCCCTCTCATATTTTGCCATACACTATAAAAGGGCACTAAAGTCCACCTCTTCTTGTGCCCTTCTTTCTTCCTTCACTGGTATGGCAGATATCATGGAGACAGGCTCATGCTCTTTGTGTTCATCTCAGCACATGTTCTGCAGTATACAACTTCAGCAGTTGCTGGGAAGAGCCCTGGCCTCTTTCC
>NW_009952366.1:1989790-1993013 GCF_000747805.2 Chaetura pelagica | reverse complement strand
TCTTTCCCTGAGTTGGCTCTGCCACAGGGGACTTTTGGGCATTTGTTTCAGTGACCACTGAAATCAGGTTTTGTGTATATTTGTATATTCTCATTATTAACTGACTTATTCCTTTCTCTTTCCTGTTCCTTTAAACCTATTGCAGTTTTAACTTCCAATCTTGAAGTCTCTTCCTTATTCTCTTTTTATTTTCCCCTGGGAGAGTGGAGGGGAGTAATAGAGAGGAAATCTCTTCTCCGGGGTTTGGTTCATCCTGGTCACTAAATGGAGATAATTATATACCGTAGGTTGTTGTAATCTTAGGACATGAATTTTCAGTTTTATTGTCCAAAATTAAAATTTTGAATGAAAAATCTACAGTATGCATACAGAGAATCTCAGTTTATTATGGAAGTTCTAACAACGTTCTCTCCAGTCATGCAAAAGTTTTGCCCTTGCAATGAGTCTTGACACCACATGGCAACACAAATTATTTTGGGATTTAAGGTGACATTTCCTTTTTTCTGATGACTTAGTGAGCCCATGGTTTTGGAGTAAACCTGGCAGACAGCTGGCTTAGAGAAATGGAGGAAATTTGTGCTGCAGCGCTTTCTTGATCAACATCCTGTGAACTCTGGCAGCAACTCAATGTAGACTCTTGTCAGATTCACTGTTGCCAACAGAGAGGAAAGTAAAACCAACACTAATGTGTGCTCCAGGCTGGAATCGGGTTATTACACAGTATATTTCCAACACTGTTCTTCAAGTCTTTTTTGTCATCTCTGACAGAAATTCTTGTTTACAAAGGGTTTCAACAGATTTGATTTAATTTATTTTTTTTAAAACCCAGCTTTTGAAGCATACATATTTGTTCTTAAAACAGAAAGCCTGGTTTTCTTCACCAGTTCAGAAATACTGCCTAAACACTGAAATGTGAATTAATATTATTAATTACACACTTTTTGACAATTTAAGGGAATTAGGAAGCTCCTTCTCTACTACCTGTCAATACAAAAGGGACAAACATGGCAGTAAAATATTCCTTCTGTTGACATCCAGGAGTCCTTTGCTAACTAACTAGAGTCATGTTCCTTTTAATGAGGTAATAATTAAGCCTGCGTGGACTGAACCCTTCAACCTGATTCAACAGAGCACTTGAGCACACACTTAACCTTATATACATGCAGACCCTTTAAAACAGTCATGGAGCTGAAGCTGATGCAACTAATTCTTAAATCTGCTACCAATTCAATATTGACAGTATTCAATATTACACGACAGTGTAATTTCTAACAAAAAAGGCTCCATTCATTTTCTTTGGCTTATTCTCCAGTCCATTTCTATGTATTGAATAATATTTGTGATATTAAGTCTGAGTTTACTGCATCCTACATTGAAATCATAGCTAACTTTTCATTTTATATACTTCAAATTAGTTTTAACATCAACTGACTATCTTTCATGCAGTAATGCTTACCTGGGTGTAGTTAGTTGGTGATTAATTCAGGCATGATTTCTTTTTCCAGGTTCCAAAACATCTTTATGCTAATATCAAACTAGTATCAAACATATTAGTACCCTAATCCCAGGGCCTGGCAACTGCCTGGTATGATTTAGCACATGATTTCTAATGCTGAATGACAGTGACACACAGACATATCCATAGATTTGCACATTTTAGAAAGAATTAAATTGGCATTCTCAAACAGCAATGAAGCTGATAACTTTATCACAAATTGTAGGAATTCCAGATAAACTTAATTTTATAAGAAGATTTTATTAATAATAATTTATTTTAATAGTAATAGGAACATTTTCTTCTTTTTTTGCCAAAAAGGTGGGAATATCTATCAACTTAAAAGTCCCATAATTCTAGCTTTTCAGCAAAAAGTGAAAATGTAAAAATATTGTGAGAATTAAGGCAAAATTTTCTTCTTTTTTTTTTTTTTCTGGACATTAAACTTTCCCAGTTTTGCTTTATTCTAAGGGACTAAATCTGTTAATGAATTTTAAAATTTCTTGCTCAAGTGTTTAAAATCAGTAGTTTTAACTTTCCCTTGTAAATGTATTAATGTTTGTGTGGAAAAATAGATAAGACAGATCTCTTTAGTTCTGTAGAATTTGTGTCCATATGGTCCATCTGGAGTTTTAGGCAAAAACTGCTCTGCAGCAGCAACATCTATTTCTGGCAAACTGCTTTTATGGCTTTTCAACCATTTTCTAAGCAAACCTCCAAAAAGCTGATGCAGGGTGACAGGCTAGGGGACTTTTGGACTAGCAATTAACCAAAGCAGGCCACCTTTTGCTAATTAGTATCCCTGCTGCTAGTGAATTTTTCTTTCCAGCATTAAACTGTTGTTAAAGTTCTCAGTTGTATGTCAATGCTGCCTTTAGCTGATATTACAGTAATCAACTGTGAAAGGCCCCAGATGTATTGTGGAGGAGAAAAAGGAAGCCTTTTATCAAAAGCCAGTTCCTGCTTCCTGAACTGTGATACAGCTTCTAAAGTTTCCCTCCAGATAATAGACCACAGTCAGAGCTCAGAACATGGGAGAAGGGAAACACACGTACATGCCCATATACTTACAATACAGTTCTTCTCACACAGAAGCAGATGCAACAAATAAAATGCACTGGCTAAATGAAAGCAAATAAAGATAATTGCCACAATCTAGTAAAAAGTCTACAGAACAGCAATGTAATTGAGCAGCTTCTGGAAACAACAATGTTTTGTTTCAATGAAGGTGTCATAAAAAGAAATAATCATAGTCATAGTAGCATTTTACTCTGAGGCAATGTCATTCTTCATGCTAAGTTGGAGGTCAAGATAATAAAAAAAAAAAAAAAAAAAGTACACTAGAAACTGGTTTGTGCTCTTTGGCAGATATTCCAATGGAATTTGAATGAGCTTAGCTATAGTACTGCCTAATCCCATCACATAAAATTACATATTCACAACATACTGAAGAAAATGTGTGATTTTGTGTTATCTTTAGTTTTTCATATTTTTCCTCCACTTTCATTCATTCTACCTTTGAGACTTAAGGTAAACTCCAAGCAGAGACCAGAAAAGCAAATAATTTCCTTTTAATTACTCCTCCAGGAAATCAGTTAATGGAGGTTCACCCTGGGTCATGTAACACTGCTATCACAAATCTTTAAGCCAGAAATGGGCTAGGAGAAGAAATCTGTCTGCCACACATTGTGGGACTTTGGGTAATTTTTCCCAAGTGCTTCTTTCCCT
>NW_009952366.1:1946495-1989770 GCF_000747805.2 Chaetura pelagica | reverse complement strand
TTTCCCTAATTGATAAAGACTAAGGGGGGAAAAAACCAACAAAGACATACCACACAAAAAAACCCACCACAAATCAAAAACCACAATAGATTCGCATTCTCCTTCCTATATAACTCATATCCTGTGCTTTTCTTATAATGACATCATTTGATACAAAACCAATATGGTGTATGTTAAAAGGGTTAAAAATTGGCTAATATGTTTCAAAAATTAATTGCTAATAGCCGATCACCTTGGAACAGGTGCATTCCCTGTGGATCCTAAAGGGATCGCTTTTTATACTCTGTTGTTTAATTCCTTTACTGAAGGAAAACATGATATATTATTGGTGCTAAAGTTAGTAGATGGATTACGAAAGAAGCAAGTAAATAGGAAAAAAGAGTCAAAAAACAATGAAAATGGAGTAAACCAGACAGGTTGATAACACAGGCACAACTATAGAACTCCTGTCTTAATTTGATGAGCAGTAAAGCAAGAATCTACCCAGAGGGGCAAGGGTTCTGGTAGAGATTAGCAAGGTCATGGTAGATAATGAACCAAATGAGCTCTCGCTACAGATCTATAGCCGACAGGCCTAAAGAAATCCTTGGATCTTTAAACAGAGAACTATCATTTGGGACATATACATTACCTTTGTTTTTGGCAATCATGGAACTGCAATTGCAGAGCTTTATCCACTTTTTGGAGGTCTAGAAAGATATTGATCAGCTGGAGAGAGTTCAAAGCAGAGCATGCAATTGATTAAAGACTGGAAAATGTGCATTACAGTGAAAGACTTAAGGAGCTAAATTTATTTATCCTAACAGCAGTAAGACAAGATCTAATCATAGTGTGTAAGCATTTAAATGGGAAAAGAATGTCGTTAATAGAGATTTCTCAATCCACTCATAAGTATAAGATAAAACGGCTTAAAGTGAAAAGCTGACCATTTCATTCTCCAGCTAAGCAAATCCAGGAGAAAACTAAGAAAACAAGAAATATGTCTCTGTGCACAAAAAAATGTGTTACTTTTCATCACTTTTAACACTGTACAGCAACCGAGAGCTAAGTCAATTAAAACTTCAGACAATTTTTTTTGTGAGGTTAAAAATGACAAGTTCAACGACTTCATATAATTCCAGAATGAAATAACTATCATGGATGGCTATAGGAGTCTTTTCACATCTCAGGCATGACTATGAGAATACAGTATGATTTATATTAGTCCAAATATGACTGAAGATCTGTTCATCTTCTTATTTTACATTCCAAATTTGTGGTGCAGAGATTTTTCTTGTAGGAATCACTGGATGTTCAAGTTGAATTCCTTTAAAAAATACAATATTTCTGTTTTCCTCCAGTATATGTGCCAACTTTCATTATTTTTGCAAGTCTCTGGTCATTTTGCAATCCAGTGAATGTTTTGTATTGAATCCAATTACAAATGTTTCTTTGCACAGGCCATATCATTCGATGATATTAATCACTGTTTATTCAACGAACTTTCTGTGTTGATGGGTGGAATGCTTGGGACTTCTCTAGGTGTCGATAGAATAGATTTTCATGAGTCCCACTAGATTCCCCTGAAATCTTGACTCTTCCCTTTTGCTACTGCACTTGGCAAAGACCTATGTACTTACAATCTGAGAAATGGAATATCTTTGAAGAATGCAATAGATTCTAAGTCCAAGTTTTGTTTTCTGGGTCACTTGACACAGGTTTAGAAAATAATTTCCCCTCCTTCTTATATGATAAAACATCTGCTCATTCAATTGAACATATACATGGTCAATATACAATCTTGTTTTTCTGACCTAACACTGTTCAGTTGTGGGTCAGACATACTTCTGTAGTACAGAAGTAAAACTTTCAAGAACCACAGGACACAGTAGCACTGTATAAACACTTCTCAGTTTTCCAAAACCTTATTCAGTTACCTAAATATGAAATATATTATGATGATAATAACTGTCTTTACTGAAAAGACAAACACATGTACATCCATGTGTTACATTGGTAGATAAATTCTTCAATTGTTTCTGCAAAAGCCACTAACAAGGTCACTTCACTTTCGGTAACCCTGGAATTACAATCTTTCAAGGCATTGCTTTGTTCTAACTAGGATCTAAATCTCTTTTTAAAGTCAAAATACAATTATTCTTCCTTTTGATAGTAAAGCAGGCTTTCATATTGTGGATAAATGCCGTGTGAATGATTCATGGCTCTTCTGAAATGAAAAGATAGGCAACATCATAAAGAAATGGAGCATTAACATTAACTAATTACATAAGACAGTGTCAAAACTTTATATTAATGGAAGTAAATACATGACCTTTGACTTTTAGATATCACTCCTAGTATTTGTTTTTTTATGTTCTTCCAGCTTGCTTAATTTGTAAACAAAAAAAGTGTGAAGTCAGAAGGATTTCGTTATGAGAAGCCATGCAAAACTGTCCTGAGAGGAAACAGGTGCCATTAAAATTCTTAAATTTCATTGCATACAGAAAAGATTTGAACAACACAGTCTCAAAAAATTTCATCTTAAAAGCGATTCTTTGCCAACCACTCTCGTATTCCTGGACATCAAACATACTGGCTTAATGCTGAGGGCTGTTGTGGCATTGCTAACAATATACAAATTGTTCACAGACTGAAAGTGGAAAATATAAGGAGTGAGGGAGAAAAAAAAAGGAACTTCAAATCCATTTCAATAATAATATGAGAAAATAAGATACTTTATGTCTGGAATTTAGGAAAAGTCAGAATGTCACAAAATTTTGATTGTTGTAAGATTTTCTTCTGCTGCTTAATATTTAAAGCTTATATATTTAAAACAGATGAGTATTCATTTTTATAGTTTCCAAATGTGAAAAACTGGAAATAATTAAGCCATTATTTTCACAACATCTCATTTAGGCTTTTTTTTTTTTTTTCTTTTTCTTTGTTACATTTAGGTGTTTAAAAAAAAAAAATTACCTTTTTTTTTCCAACTGGAAGCAATTATAGCCAGGTCATGGGGAAGACTCCTGTACTAGGCTAGCAGATGTCTGAGAAACTTACTATAGCAAACTAAAATACTGGCAGAAAAGACACAGCAGCTGCTGACTTTGATGGAAAGTACACAGATAGATATTGATTAGAAAGCTTTTATCTGTGACTCATAAACTTAACAGAAGACAACTACTTCCGAATGGCTTCTTACGAGCTAAACACTTGTGTAATTTTCAATTTTTCATAGAGATAACTTACATGAGTAACAGTATTGTTCCTGGTAAACCTTATTACTGTCTTCTGTATTTAATCTGTAAATGATGAGATGTATAAAAGCCAGGCACATTATTTAAACTACGTGAAACATGAACTGAGAAAATTTACAGTTTTTACCCAATTAGATGTTAATGGCAGAGAAGTCCTTTGGGGAGTTACCCTAAAGAGCTATTAATAAATAAGTTTACAGCCTAGGTTAGAGTGAAACAGTTTTATTCATTCAAGATGTGGGGTTTTTCCCCCAAAACTCAGAGAGTACATTTTCAAGATGCTTTACAATAAAGAATATCACCATGCAACACTTAACAAAACACAGTAAAACCGATCTCACTGGGTGTGGTTGGCATTTTCTGTGAAATACGGAAAAGGATCCAGCAGAATTAATTCTATTAAAGTTTGAACTCTGACTTTGCTTTTCATAGATAATAATTTCCTGGAGGCAGCATTTTGATACAAGAAAAAATGTTTTTCAAATTTTGTTAATATTTTCTAATTAAACTTGCAATGACAATCTTTATCTTTTAGCTGTCTTCTGCTTGTAAATCCAAATTCATAGAAACTGTGAATCTATTACCCAAGATTTATGTGTGTATCCTCTTGTCATGCAACATCCTAGATGTATCAAAGGTAAACCAAAACTGAATGTAGCAGAACTTCACTTTCTATACTTTCTACACCATCTTCATACAAATCTGGAAATCATTGAGGCACAGCAAGTATGGAACCCCATGAAGCTGTTTACGTGGACTTTTGGGATTCAAATTGCACTTCAGTGTTTATGAATGTACTCGCCCGTTTGTTCTTCTCAATTTCTGTACTGCTCAGGCTACCCTGAATAATGTGTGTACCAGAGTATCATATATTGGGGTTTTATTGAGCTGTGGACCCAAGAGGTTATGAAAGTATAAAGTGTGTTTCCAAACTCAGGAGGGTGGTAGGCTCGGCTTTATCTACCTAGTCAGTGAGAAATCGTTAGAATACTGAAGACTATTTGTTCAATCAGTGCCCAGGGGTGTTAAGTCTTTGGAATAGGTAACTAAAGCCTGAAGGATGGCTTTGAAACTCTCATATACATGCAGGTCTTGGTTTAAAAGATAGTGTGTCAAAACATAAAAGATTCAGTCAAATGTGCTGGAAAACACCATGGGTGCTGAATATTGAATTCAGCCTTGCTAAAACTAATGCTACAGTCTTTGAGCAAGCATGTCTTCTCAGAAGTTATTAATTTTCATTATGATATTCACTGGCTCAATTGCCAGATGTTATGACAGATTGTCAATAATACGAAAGAAAAATAAACAAATTTTTGAAAATAAGAATATGGGTTAATATTTTGTAAGAACTACTTAGCTGAATTTTCCCATTCTTTTTGTTTTACAGTAAAGAATTCTAAACTGTATAGCATTAGTACCATAATTTTCGATAGGACTAGAATGACAACATAATTGCAACTACAGCAAATATATTAAGTTATTCCTGAAATACTCCATATCTACTATCTCTAAGTTGAAAACCAAATAATACATATCTGTATAATATATAATTGTATACATAAATAATGCTAATAATAAAAATTAATAGATTGAATCAGAGAGATAATTATATCAAGCATGTTCTTTATTTTGATCACTGCTTTCTTCTAAAAGTTTCTTAAAAAAATAAAGCGAAGATACTTTGGGGTAACTCAGATTCACTGTATTTCAGGAAAAACAAGTTTTGAATGCCTGCATTTGATTATTAGAACAAATAATCCATAGGTGAACCAATGCTGCTAGCTCACTGCTCTATCAGTTTTGTCTGGCTAAACTTGCTGATGTTGTCTTGCAATATGAATTTCCAGAGTATGATAGTCCTAGAGGAAAACTCTTAAGATTCAGCATCTAAATGGCAAGTTAACATGTATGCTCTTAGTTTGTCACTTGGAAAATTTATGAGAACTTCTAGTGATAAAAGTAAACTCCATTGGAGCCTCTGGAACTGAAGTACAGAGCTACCCCTTCACTTGCTTCTTTGGACAATATGTGAAAGAGTATAATTCATTTCTCCCTTAAAAAGGTGAAGAGTTTAGTTTATTGTGGTTTTTTATTAAATACACTGTGTAGACCGACAGAAAAAATGCATGTGTGAGTCTGAGAAGAAAAAAATATTAATAAGAATATATGTAAATAAAATACGTTTGTCATGAACTCGTGTGTTGTCTCATACAGCTTGCTTGGTTAGATCAAGGTTTAAAAATCTATTTGCAATTATTCTTTTCCAGAGCAATCAGAAGCCTTCATTTTGTTTCTTTAGCCCTCAAAATTATCTTATATAGTTACAATACAGTGAACTTTTAATCACATTGTAAAGGAATTAACTGAATCTCAGAGAATCACAGAATCACCAAGGCTGGCAAAAATCTTTAAATCATCAAGTCCAGCCTATGACCTAACACCACCACATCAGCTAGACCATGGCGCCAAGTGACAAATCCAGCCTTTCTTTGAACACATCCAGGGACGGTGCCTCCACCACCTCCCTGCAAAGTCCATTCCAATGTCTACTCACCCTATCCATGAGGAAGTACTTCCTAATATCCAACCTAAATCTCTCCTGGAGCAGCTTGAGGCCATGCCCTCTTTTCTTGTTGCTAGTTGCCTGTAAAAAGAGTCCAGCTCCCCTCCCCACCACAAACTCTCCATCAGATATTTTCTCACCACTGACTCTCTAAGAGGACAACTATATGCAGGTTGGCAAATAGCTCATAATGATCTGCTGGTCCTCCCTGCAACATAGCACTGTGCCAGTCCTCCCCACCATGGTCCACTGTGGTGCCATGCCATCAGTTCACCACACACACAACAAGCTCCACAATGCCCACGAATATCAGCAAGGACTATGCACAGTGTCGCAGGGAACCCCAAACACCTGGTAGCAAATGGTCCGTCACAGAAGGTGAAGGCAAGACCACCAGTGAGCTCTTTCTTGTCCTGTCTGCAGCACATACTATATGAAGGTGAGAAACAGGAGGTGAGAAGGCAGGGTTGTGAGTGACAGGGGAGTCGAGGGGATGTCACACACCTAAGCACTGCCTAACAGAAGAACCTGACATTTTCTCATTGAAGCCTTGACATTTTGAGATACAAACATTGAATCTTGTCAAGTCTTGGTGGCAGAGAGCTGGTTGCAACAGGCTGTTGGTGGTGGACAGTTGGTGGTAGAGAGTTGTCCCTTCCTATTACATGGTTTTAATCTGCCCAACCAATGGCCCAAGAGCCTGGCATCCACTGCAGCAGTCAACCATTGCCCAGTCCATGTCCAGCTATGTTTAAACAAGATGGAGAAATAAATACTTTCATGCAAAGAAGAAGAACAATCAACAGAAAGAAAGATAAAGATAAAACAGTTATTTTGGTTCTGTACCTTTCTAATAATTTGGGTAATTTTTTACACGAAGTCTCAAACATGTAAAGCAGTTACTAGGACTATACAGCTTAGCAGTTGGAAGTTTCAAGACAATGAAAATTGTTTTTCTTTTGTGAGAGTTACATTTAATCACATTCTAGTTCAATTGCCACAGACTGAGTATGCACTGGGACAGTCACTTTTAGTGAGTTCTTGAACTGGTAGGAATTTAGCTCTTGCTTCAACATTATTTCTGCAAATATCCTCCATAAAGAATTATTTAAAACAGATAAGGATTCTTTTGCAAAAAGAATTTTCTTTACACTGGTGGGATTCTACCAAATTCAGTGGGTATTCTCATTCTGTGATTCTAAGGTCCAGCTGTCTCTATCCAGATGTCTCATTAGATTTTGGGTTTATTAGCATGTCTGCCATTTTTAACTAGAAAACTAATTTCATTCCCTATATTCCTGAAATAAATGTCATTCATTAAGACAGAGTATCTGAATGATTTAGCTGTGCTTTGTCACATCACTTTGTTGCACTGTGGAGCACTCAGTCATGCTCAGCTTGGTTTTAGATTGATGACAGAATGTGGCTATTTCCTTTTCTTCAAGCAAGAACAAAACATGGTAGAAGTTACTGAACATACTAAGTGGGATAAAATATTACAATTTGTTATGTGAAGCAGGGAACTTAGACATCAAAAAAAATTACCGCCATCTTTGATATTTTTTAAGTAATTCACATCCGTGAACTGATTCAATAACTCTTCTGTCTTTCATTTATTTTTGACTGCTTTCAGAAAAGACAAAACCACAATTTAGCTGTATTAGAATATCTGAATTTTGAAGCTGCTGTTCTTGAGTCAATTTTAAATTCATAATTCCCCAGTATGTCTTATTAGCTGAAAGGGGGAAAAGGATAATTAAGTATATTTATGTGAAGCTTTCTGGAATATTCCCAGAAAAAGGATATACTCCATCCTGCGTTGAAATCAATCATTTCAATAGTCTGTGAATCAAGCTCAGAGAAATGAACTTCCTTTGCACTAGACAGGTTTATATGTGATTTCAGAATAAGCAGCTGCAAATAAGTGCATAATCCTTATAAATGATACTCTCAAAGGCAAAGCTTCCATTAACTTTAATGAGAGAAAATTTGAGTCTATCATAGGAAAGAAGGGGCGTGATTAAATTAAACAGCTGTAAATTTAATAATACAAATAGAAGGAGATCTTTCCTAGCCCAAAGTATAATCAACATGTGGAGGAAACTTTCCACAGGAGGTCATCTAGGTGGCTAGATTTAACAAATGACTGGATAGCTTTACAATCATTATTAAAATTTGTTGCTATGCAAGCTTAGACAATGATATGAGTAATCAGATTTCAGGTTTCAGGGCTTAAGTTGATTGCTCATGAGGGTTAGAGAATAATCCATCTTCTCTTTTAATATTATTCCAAATTTATTTAAGTGCCCTCTGAAAGAGGATAACTGATTTATTTCAAAAGATGAGGCAAGTGGTCACTAAGTCACAGAAACAATATAACAGGAAGCAACCACTGCAGTCTGTATGCTTTGTTTTGGTTTTTGATTGTCTGCATGATAATTTAAAGATAGGTGGCTGGGAGCTTAGTGCATTGATGAATGAGTTCATTACAGTTCACATAGATTTCTTTTCTGGCTTGGAGAACTTAGAATACTTTATTGGAGCTTTTCTTGATGTCTGAATTTTTTTTATATCCAGTTACTCTTTTATATATATTTTAAAATTGCAAGTAATTAAATTTGAAAAATTCAACAAAACTTATATAACATGAAATGTACTAAAAAAAGGGATTCTTTAACAGAAAATATGAATAGGTAATGTAGAAGTTAGGTTCTTTGCTGCATATCACCAAATTTTGTGATTGGATTTTTCCACAGATACTGTTGTGAAGGATAATACATATTTACTGTTCTACAATTATTCAGAAAATACTGAATATATTTTTAATATAATACAAAATCACTGTAAAATAGCTGCAAGAAATGTCATTTAAATTGGCTTGTTCTTCTATGGTATATACATTCTGTCAACTTGGCTAGACTTTCACTTTTGGTATTTGTTTGTAAATACAGGTGGAACCTTCTTTCTTCAGAATGCCATTTACTGTGAGGTGTGCAAGAAGCAGAAGAAATTTTGTATTGGCTTCAAAACATGGAAATATCTGTGTGATTTTTGGCTGTGTTGTCCCCACTGGAGGCATTATGATTAATCTGCTCTGCCATCTCATCAGTAATGGCCTTCAGACAGAGTATTAGAGATGGTTCAAATGAAATAAGGTTAATTTGGCAACTAAAGTAAAACAATATGGTGGGAAAATCTATAATGTGATGTTGTAGAAAACATTAAGCTTAAGCTGTTTTCTATTCTTTCCATAAAATTTATCTGTCTTATTTTAGTTGCTCTCATCTAGAAACAATGGATTGAGTTACAGCTTATAAACATAAAACAATACCCACTACTGATTTTTCTTCAAAAGCCAGGTGCCACTTTTGTTGTGAGTTCTTACTACATTCAGTCAGGATGCTGTATTGCATAACCAAGGCCAGAAGTGTCAGGAATTAAAGTTGAGCCAAATACAAGTAAACTAAACTGTATAACGATAGGATACGAGATGGGATGGTCCAGATGTTCTTATATTAAGAACAGCTTAATATAGGACTACAGCACAGTCTTTCTCTAAACTGCAACCAGACTTTGCCCTCTCAAAATGACCATTTGAAATCCATACCAGGAGGATATGCACCCTATTTAGATTTTACAGCACGTTTTTTATGCTCCTGTAGACATAAGAATTTCAGAACATACAGCGTTTCAAAAAACTTGTTAGCTGATTTTTCATGTTTAATTATGTGCGTGAAATTATTTCAGACAATGATTTGCTACAGTAATTTAGATTTTCAGAGTTAAGCATTTTTTAATAAATAATTAAAAATTTGCAAACTACCTGACCATCTTCTGGAATTTAGCCAGAATGACAAGACTTCATGTTTATAAAAGATTTTGGAAGAGTAATCCCAAATGTCCACAACTACTTAATCTTTTATTTCCACATGCTGCCAGCTGAATCAAGTAAATCCCTACAGTTGACAAAAATTAGCTTCAGTATATATCTGAAATATTTATAAAAGAAGTACCAATCCATCTTAATAAGAATTGGACTTGTTGCACCAGAGGACAATTAGAAGATTTAAATACATGAAAATCTTCTGTAAATTTAGGTTAAATCATCACCAGCGAAAGACAAGGATCATATATTAAATTTGTTTTATATGGATTTTTTTTTCTATAGCAACAACCCATTTCAGAGAAAAAGAGATCGGTGCCAAAATTCTGTTAGGTACTGGTTTCGGCAGCAAAGACAGGTGAAAAGTTCCCATCTCTTTACTCCCCCTTGGCTCTCCAGTCTTACTATGGACCATCATTTTCCATCAGCTTCACACCACTACAGAAGTTCCTGGAGCTTGAGTTCAAATAGAATAAAAATAACCCTTTTTTTTTTTTTTTTTTTTTTTTTTTTTTTTTTTAGATTTATTTTTAATCTGAGTCAGTTCAGCATCTGGTTTATATTTACAGCAGATATGTAGGACCATTGAATGCTAGTATAGAAGCAGCATATCAAAACTGAGAAGATCTTATTTCACCCTCGGAAATCACTGTTGGATCATACTTGAAAATGCTTTCTTACCCTAGTGAAAGTTACAATTTGCTTTTGCTTCCTAAGATTACATAGAGGTTGATACTTTTTATTCAGATAACACATCAAAATATTCACTGAAAGAGATACTTGAAAATGTACATACTGTGGCAGGCCTTCATTTGGCATCAGATTGCTGGAAGGTCTTTCACAGAGCTCTTTAAAGAATGTATGTAACTTTAATCTGAGAAGAAGATGAAAATAGCTATGAAGAGACCTCTGCCCTTTTCTGAAATTACCTTACATGCATTTCTGTTCTATATTGTTCTATTTTTGCTGCCACAGTAACTGGTAAAGTAACAGACACTAGGGCTGGAATACATTTGGGGTTAAAAAGACAATGAGAGTCTTTGTCAGACTTTTTTTTTTTTTTTTTTTTTAAATTATCTTGTTATAGACAAGGTAATAAACACTTTGTATTACTGCTTAGATACAGCAAAAACATATCCTTCCATCATTACCTCTACTAAATCTCATTTCCAAATAAATGGAATTAAATTTTCTGTTATATTTTTTCCGATTGTAGGACCCCTTGTCTTTCAGACAGTGCCTAAATAAGGTTATTAAATTACAATAATCATCTCCCAGTGTAAATGATTCTCAAATGTGCTGTTAGTTAATGACTAATGCTAGTAGTCTTTGGTTAATACCTTTCCTGTAACTTTTTGTTTTACTCAGATACAAGATTTCACTCTGCAATGTTGCAACTACGTGTTACCCATGCAGAAAAATGTTCTGTTTATTTTACACAACAGCAGGAAATCCCTGTTCAATTCTCTTTCCAAATTTCTGAAAGTGATTTTAAAGACCTGTAACAAAGAATTCCTAGGGGTTCTCAAACTAAAAGGCTCATTCTTGCTATATTTCCATATTAATTGCTTTAGCTATTTCAAATAGCACATCTAATTGGCTTTTGAAGACTTTTTGAACTTCAGTAATTAAGTCCATAAGGTACTCTTAAAATTGTTGGCTCTAACCTGCTGTCGTCTCCTTGTCTGCCCACACATTGGGTTATTCATGCAGACTCTCTATGCAGTCCATCCCTTCATTTCCAGTCCACTGTTTGGAATGTGTATGTCTTTCTTGTACAGACTGATATACACAGGCATACAAACGAAGATAAATCCAGGGAGGATTTGAATCTGCATGTAAATTAATAATCTAACACCTGTAAAAAGCAAGATAAACAAATTCCCTTTCTGAAGCAACTGTCTCTCATCTCCTTTTTCTTCCATAACTGACTGAATGGTTGACATTTTTTGTCTCTTACTGAGCTAGTTTGAATGGTCTGTGGGAAAAAGGTTGCAGTGAGGCCTCAACCTGGGCAAATCTCACTTTCAATAAGATTTTGTTGTTATGCCAAGATGTTCATTGTAATTTTGAATCAGTTCATGTTGATGCACCTGTTCTTGCTTGCTCTTGGAACCTAAGATACTCTGGAAGCCATCTGCAAATCTCACAGAATCATAGAATTATGGAATCATAGAACGGTTTGTGTTGGAAGGGACCTTAAAGATCATCTAGTTTCAACTCCCCTGCAGAGGGGGGTTGTTCAGAGTCCCATCCAAACTGGTTTTGAACACTTCCAGGGATGGGGCTGCCACAACTTCCAGGGGCAACATGTTCCAGTGTCTCACCACACTCACACTAAATCATTTATTCCTATGTCTAACCTAAATCTTCCCTCTTCCAGTTTTAATCCATTACGCCTTGTCCTCTCACTACAAGCCCTTGTAAAAAGTCCCTCCCCAGCATCCCAGCAGGCCCCCTTCAGATACTGGAAAGCTGCTATGAGGTCTCCCCAGAGCCTTCTCTTCTCCAGGCTGAGCAACACCAACTCTCTCAGTCTGTCTTTATAGCAGAGGTGCTCCACCCCACAGATCATCTTTGTGGCCCTCCTCTGTGCTTCCTCCATGAGCTCCATGTCCTTATATTTAGGGCTCCAGAGCTGGACACAGTACTTCAGGTGAGGCCTCATGAAAGCTGAGTAAACGGGGAGAATCGCCTCCTTTGATCAGCCATGCTGTTTTTGATCTTAATATCCTTCTTAAAATTGTAAGATCCAGAACTGCACACATTATTTATGGTGGGGCTGCATCAATACTGAATACAGTGGGATAATCACCTCTTTTAACAGGTACTGAAAGAAGTTGGCAAATATTTGCTGAGCTTTAAAAATAAGAAAAAAAAAAACCCAAAACACTCAAAAAAACCCAAACAACACCACAAAGCTAGTGTAGAGTTCTGAAGGAAACTAGTATTTTAATACTTTTTTATATAATCATTAGACAGACATATATATGATAACATTATAGAAAATGAAACAAAATTTCTAGAGAGATCCTGAAAAAGGTTTAATTACCTTAATCATCAGTGACAGCTAGAACTTCTTTAATTATTTTTTTAAAAGGAAAACAAACAAAGTGCAGCAAACCATGACAATTAAAAAAAAAAAGTGCACACAGACCTCCAGTATCTCAGATCTTAATATTTCAAAGTTACTACGTACCAACCTGGAATACATCTCCGTGGAATTTGACTAAACGTTAACATAGGTCATATGCTTTACACATGGCCCACATGCATACATGTACCTGTCTACACATGTACATAATATTTATTTAAATTGAGCAGTCAATATTTTTTAGGTGCTAATATTTCTGTCTTCAAATAGAAATATTAATTAATTCATTGTGTAGTACATTTGTAATGAGCCAACACATCCAAAGCACTTCCAAAAGCAAGCTTTTGAAGCTATTTCTGTTTCTTTTGAAGCTATAGTTATGAAGCTATATTACATTGAGAGGGTATTGTGGTTTACTGTCAGGCCTCCTGTGTATTTTTACTTACCCTACAGCAGATGAACAATTATTCCTGATGTGACTGATACAGCACATGAGCTGTACAGATGATCTGGGATCATGAAATGGCCACAGGCCAATGAGCACAATCAAAGCTGCATCTTTTGCTTCTGCCATGTCATGCCCTGGCATTCAAAATCCTAATCAAATGGCTGAATTCCTGGTGGAGGAGGAAAAGGAGAGTTGTCAGGCAATGTATCCAAGCAGAAAAAGAAAACATGTTCAGGAGAATGAAGATACAGGGTTGGCACTGGTTGCTAATACATTTTGAAAATGTATTCATTTTCTAATTCCTATGCATTTAGATCCAAATAAGTAAGTGTGATGGTATAATACAAAAAGCTATTCTGAATATCTGGATACATATAGTCTTAATTACTAATTTGGTGTGTAGTTATGGTGACTGTATGAGCCCAACTAACACAGAACATATTCTCTATGCTAACTGCAGATTTAGTTCATTCTATGATTCTAACAATAAGTGAACCTAATGCATTATAGTATATATTATATTATGTAAAATGCTTTCCTCTGCCATCAGAAGATGGGAATAGGAAGCTCTGGTAATATTGACTTACTAGAACACTTGCTAATATTTTATTAGAAGCACTACAAACTGAAGTTTTATTTGCATTAAAATAAAGTATTACTAACATTGTACAAAGCTTAATTAAAAAAAAAAAAAAAAAAAAGTAGAGAGGAAGGATTTTTCATACAGGCTCAGAATACTCCTCAATGTAAGTATTTAGAGCTGACTGGCATCTGTTGTACTCAGAGGCAGTCAGGTCAAGTGGTGTTTTCTTGCAAAAAACATCTGGATGCATAAGCAAGTGTCTGTCTACCTAGCTATTTACCCACCTACCCACCTTAAAGCAACCTGAAATCATACCTGAGATTTTATCTGACATCCCTGACAAATTGCTGCTGGATCCAAGAGTTTAGAAGAACATATTTGGAACCTGGGTTATTGCAAGATATGAATAAAAAATTGCAGAGGGCTAACTCTTCTTTTCACTTCATTGTCATCCATTCCTGTGTTTTAGAGCAGTTGCTCCAAAAATTGCATTCTTAACTTTGTTGTTTCCCCTCTTAGAGAGAATTCAGACCTAGCTTTTCATTATCGCTGAACTCCACTATGAAAGTAAAGGTGTCTTCTGGTTATGGTTTCTTTGTTGTTGTTATTTTTTTGCTTATTTGCATGCTTGTTTGGTTTTGTTATGTTTTTTACTATTATTTTGTTTTGTTTGGGTGGAGTTTTTTTGTTTGATTGATTTTTGTTTTTCCAAAGAGAATATTTAATGTAAAAGACTAAGACAAAACCATGAGAAGACTGCAGAATATTCTTGATGTTCCATAACCACTAAGTAAAGGAGTTTGGATTTAAATCTTTTGCCTCAGATACTTGTGTAATGCCCTTTGAGATAGCCTTGGATATCTGATACAGTTTTCAGCTGTCTCCTACCAAAGCATTTGTCACCTGTATGTCTACAGTCATATGAATCTCGATAGTTTTCTACAACTGAGATACAACCCTTTCAGTGTGCCTGTTATCTTCCTCAGTCTAAAATGGGAACCTAGAAACTAGCTCAAAGTTCTGCCTACATCTTTGAGACATTTAACATTAGATAAGATAAATCTTAGAAATCATAAATACAAGAGATAGATTTAAAGAAAATTACTTAAGGTACATTTAAAAAAAAGAGCAACCAGGATCCTTAGAAATATAAAGTATTCCAAAATATTGTTAGTGTATCATCAGTATGAAAGATAAACCAGAAGAGAAAGAATAAGATTTTTACCTTATAAGCCTGATGACCTTTGTATTTCTTATAAGCATCTTATCAAGCTTATGTGAATGATAGTGGTTTAAGGTGTTACTAGCATCAGACAAACTTTATCTTCTTGCTGGAGGTAATGCCCATAAAACAACCAGATAAACCAAGTATTCAGCAGCTCTCTGGCTGCCATAGCTCACAACCCAGCATACTAAAACAAATTGCCATGCATTTGTCTTTAAAATAATACACCAGGCTGTAAGCAGTAAGAACCAAAGATAGTCACACATATCCTTCTGTTATCCTTGTTATAGGAACATAACCTCTGAATAAAACATGAAATAACCAAGTAAAGAAGACAAGTTGACTAAATGTTTGGCTCTGTGACTAACAATACGTATTTTGTTAACAAATAGATGTAGAAAATCTTCCTTTTTCAGACACAATCTAACTAATATTAAGTATATGAAAACATCCAGAGAAATTAAAATGTTATCAGTGAAACATCTTTTATGGATCACTACTCCATGAAATGGAAGAATGTGACATTGTAGGAGTAATTGGTTACAGGCAGCTGTCAAAATCTGTGGTCTTTTTCTAAATAAAGTTTTAATTCCCTTCAAAGAATTACAAAAGAAATGTAATCGATCATTTTTTTAAATTTAAATACTTGCTATTACAAGGTTGTTTATCTTGGAGCTTGAAATAAAGGGCCATTAATTTTGCCCATGCTAATATTATGATAACGTGAAAGAATTTGTGGCAGTCAGCCGAAAAGCCTCTCTTATTTATACATTGTTGCAAGCAGCAAAATTTTCTGAGTGAACAGGCATGGAAAAAAACATGACATCAAGAAACCATGCATTATGAGAGAAGAAAGAGCTGTTATCTGAACCTCCCAAGCTTTTTCTTCTAGTTCTGGAAGAAAACATAAACATATGCTTCCAGTAAACATAACACACTGTGTCTTATTTTTATAGAACAGCACTTTCAAGAACGTATTTATCCACTTTCATTTTTGTTACATATAATTTGCTTTTTGTTACTATAATTTAACTTTTGTTGTATGTTCAATTTTTTGTTGTGTTCAGATACAGAAATTCCCAAAAGACATATTGAAAGCTGACCAGGAAAATTAAGGTGAGATATACTATAGATATATAAAGGAATTATTTTTACTATTACATTGGGAATACTAGCTACTGTTCCAGTTATCTTAATTTGAATGGGATATCAGGTTATTGCAAAGATTTTAAAAATAAAAATTTAATCTATGGTACAACTCCACTTTGCTAATATGAAAATTCAAGGTTGTAATTAGAAAAAGGATTTAGGATAAAAAAGGATAATTTTGTTTATTTTTCTGTTAGGGCTGGGTTTGCTTTATGTATTTGTTACTTCTTAAAAGATTGACTTGTGATATCAAGTGAAAGAATGGATAATTAATTTTTTTAAACTGCCAAAGGGATTTGGAGACATATTTTTAAAGGAAGTTGAGTATCCAAGGTTTAATAAAATAACTTACTCAACAGTTTAGGTATTAAAAAAAAAAAAAAAATTATCTCACTAAGAGTCCTTGCTTTGCAATCCCTTTTTTGCAATTTTTGTGAAATGGTGAAATCCACAGGAAAAAAAAAATAAATAAAATTATGGGAACTGCATTTGTGGGTCCCTGAAAAATTGTGAAAATTGCAGCTTTAAACTTTATTTTGTATAAAGATTAACATTGGGACAGCTAGATACAAACAATTTAAAATAAATACTTCTCAATTGAAAATAATTTTAAAAGTCCACATATAACTTTACAGTTATGGTACATAACAGGTTTTTAATAACTGAATATACAAATCGTTAGACTTGGTCTTATCAGAGTTGCTTTGAGGATTTTTAGTGAGAGCAGATATTCCTGTAGACTTGAAAATTCCATACAAGAGGCTGAAATTTTGAAAAAAGCTTTTCTTTTGTTATTTATCTTTGAATTTCACAGTTTCAGTCTTTCATAAAGTGAACAAAGACATTTCTTTGTTTTTAAATTTTCCAGTATCTTTCATGTAGCTTAATATTCTGCACATAATACAGTAATGGTCTACCTAGAGGTTATTATATGCATACATTCACAGCTGACATGAACTATCAACATCAGTGTTACGAGTTTACTCATCACTAGCCTGAAAGTAGCAAACTCGTAAGTCTTTAAACTGATTTTTTAATTTTTTTTTAATGAAGCCTTATGCTGAGGTAAACCTAAATTAATAATTATTTTTAACATACTTCTTTCGGACTACAACTGAGAATAACCAATTTACTGGCTAAGATCAAGAAAAATCAGAATTGGTAATCCAATATCCTGGAGGCATTGTCTTTTCTGCTCACATGAATTGTAGTCTCTTTTTTCATGTATAATATAATAGTTCCTCAAATAGCAGATCCTTAAATAAGTAAAACTTCAATATGATAAGGGTGTTTCTGACTGATGTAATGATCTGGAGCACTTAGCATCTATGAAGTCCCAAAGGTCAAAATAATCTGCCAACACTAAACAAATGAAATTCAGTTATATAAATCTCAGACTTTTCTTTTTGGCTTGCATCTCAAGATTAATGAAAGTTGAAACCCACATGTGTCCACAAATAATCTTGTATTTTAGAAACATTCACACATTGTTTGCATGTGTTATATCACCTCTGGGCTCTAATGTTGTCACATCAGTACTGCTATAGTAATTTAACCACTGTATCTACAGAGTTGTGTGCAGTATTGCTTCTAAGAACTGATGGCACAAATTCAGCTGCCATAGATGGTGAAAGTTCTAACTTAAGCAAGGAAGCTGTGAAGAACCAGCAATAACCTGCCACATGTGTGTGAAGAGTGGGTTTGAAGGAAAGTTTACAAGTATAAAATGTAGAAACATAAACTGCTTTGCAACTATTTTCAGTTGTTACCAGTAGAATTATCGCAGGAAGAATACCCTGGGTCTTCACAACACAACAAATATTTGCTGTACCCAGAAAACATACTAAAATATTTAAAAAATACAGCATCATTGTATGAATAACTTGGAAGAAAAAGACAACCTTCAATGATTTAATTTCTCCAAATAAACTCTTTCTACACTATCTTTGTTTGCTGTGTAGATTCATCTTAGAAGTTGCAGTTTTACATTTGTGTCTCTTTGCTTCAGCTAAAAAAAGTCTTCCTATTAGTTCCTATCAGTTTTCTTCCTTAAATAATGTCACCAGTTTCATAGTACACCAAGTGTACTTAAGAGTTCAAACATTTCTAGCACTTTCTGTTTAGTGCTGTAGATGTAGGTCAATACAATTCCAGTAGTGATTCATGACACAATTCCATCTCCCTTATTACTCAAATTCAAAGGCAGACAGAATAAAAGAGGGCATTGTTGTTATAACAGCCACAGTCAGCGACGGAAGTCCCAAAACTGGTGCCTACTGATGAAAAGACCACCTTGTTCTTGCAAGTCAAAATCAGCAGGTTTTTTTACCACTTGTTTACTTGTTTTAATAAATAACTGATTCATAGCTGTTGGTTCCCTGAGTGCTCTGATCCAAGGTAGAACCTTTGTTAAATTCCCTCTTATTCTCTTGGTTGAGGCAGTTGCAGCCCCTTTCAAGTATTGTTACTATCTAGTAATTTTGCAACCTAAGTCCAACTGTGCAAATCTGTCCCTGAGACATTCTAGGATGTCAGATAAGTTCTATTGAGTGCTTTCATCAGACTCAATATTTTCTAACAGAAGACAGGTATGAATTTGCATATGCCATACATACAGTTCTCTACTTGCACAAGTACTTAACAAGGGCACGCATGACATAGACTCTTCATGTGATTTTTTCATGTAACTTCAGAGAGGACCACTACTTGCTATCCCATGTGTTTGTGTGTTGAGAGTCTTATAAGTAATTTGCTATGTTTCATCCTCTGTTCCTGTGGATACATAACGTATAACAAATGAAATACGTAACCATAAATTACTTCCCTTTTTTTGGAAGGTAATTACAGTGTATTGCCACTAATTGCATAGAAGGCCTGCTGTCTAGAGCATGTGCAATTTGCAGAAGGAAACAGATATTTTAATGTTAACCCACTACTATTTAAACTAACTTCTCATAAAAGCAGAAGGATGAGATTTTAAAATGTCGGTTGGTAAACTCAAGTCGGGCTAACTGTAACTCAGCTGCAAAAGTTGCTTTACAAAATATGCTGCTGAAGTGTACAGTTGGTCTCTCGGTATCCATGATATTTTCTTGCCTGCCTGGGTGTACACATAATTCCATGAAAACGGTCATCATGCTGTGCAAATAGAAAGGTGGGTGGCTACAGTTCACAACAAAGTCTCCATCAAAAATGAGGCTTGTGTTGTACCAGGCTATGTTTGCAGAAGGGAAAGACTAAACTCTAATCTTGGGCTTCAGTTCTATTTTGCTTCCCAGATAGCTTTCTATTTCACTCATAAATGGTGTATTCACCATATCCTTTAATCTTCTTAACCTAAGTCCAGTCAAAATAAGCAGTTTTTAATTAAGAAAGCTGCAAGCAACCCAATCATCTCTAGCTGGAGAAAGAAAAGCAAATGACGGTTTTGTGGGTATAATAATGTGCTGTGATCAAGGCTGAATCATAGCTGAAACCTGAAGCTGATTGTCCCACTGTGGGTTGAATGAAATGTGAAAAAATAATTTAATGCATGCAAAACCTTTACACTGATTCCTAAGTGAATTACAAAAGCTACGGTAGTTGCCTTAAAAATAAATTATATTTCAGTGCTTCCACATGTGTACTGGTTTGCATCCCTGGATATTTTATCCTACTATGGTCTGAAAACTTAAGCAAAATATAGAATCGTGAGCAATTCAGAGTTTTATTGGACCCTGAAAAAAAGTCTGTTTTTGTGTTAGCATGCATGACTTCTACTTTTGTAAAAATACACACGTTTTACCTCATTATTAGTTTCATTTTAGAAGTGCCTGATGGGCAACATACCTGGGCCATATAATATGAGATGTGACATATAAAATGAGAAAAAAGTTCCTTCCCAAAGGCCTTTTTCCTTAAAATGAATAACAAAGAGTAGGAAGACTGTTAGAACATTTCTCTACTTTTTCTGGTTTGTTCCTATTTTGTTTTATTTCTATGCAAGCGTGATTATACTGTGCTATCCATGTTACAATGTGTTTGTTTGTTTATCTGGAGTGCAGCTTAAGAAGGATCCTGAGAGGTGTGTATTGAGGGAGGAATAAATACAGCTATAGAATTTTAGAATATAAAATTCAGCAAACAAGGCTTTATAAAATTAAAGAATAAACTTGTTCTACTTTGACAGCACTTAGAGTTTGCTCTTATCATTAGCAAGGCCAAGGTGTTTCTGGCATCATACAGATAGGTCCATTCAGCAGTTTGATTTCAGAATGTGATAATACAATCTAGATGACTGAAGTGCACTTGATGCCCTTTCTGATAGAGTGATGACGCTTTTTGGGAATGTTGTCTTTGGATATAAACGTGGACGGTTGCTCAGAAACTCTCAGAGAATATGTTAAGTATTTGATTAATTTATGAACACTTTCACTTCAAAAAGGCATTGTAAGTTTAAAGCTTTGCTTCAGGCACTGTATGTACACTGAACCGTATGCTATGTCTGAACAGATTGCCACATCCAATGTTTAGAAGCTGAAACAGCATCTGGAAAAGGTATTGGAGGTATTAATGTCACTGAATGTTTTAGTTTCGCTTTTACGTTCAGGAATGTTAACTGCATGCACACAAACACTCTCAGATGCACCATACTGGTGTTTTCCCATCTTTTAATTTCTAAAATTTATTGTGTTTTTCTATAACTTGTCCTGCTGTTTTACATTTCACAAATGAAAAGTAGTGCAACGCAAAACCTACTGAACTGATAGGAGCTAAAACCAGAGGACTTTGTCTACAGTGACCTCCTCAACCCCTCAACAAAGCTACAAGCGCCATCTGAGAAATCTGTACAGAAGTATCTCCGTGTAGAGACATCTCCAGTCATGATCTCTACACAGCAGCAATGTGGTTTCGACAGCACAATTATCTCCACATAAAATACTTAAAAGTGTTTATCCAATAGCTATTTAGATTAAAAAATATGTAATTACTTCTATTTTGTTCTAGAATCTTAATAAAACTTATATTGTTTGACTAGCCTATACCAGAGGCATTTGCATCAAAAGAGAAGAATGAGAGCCAAAATCACATCCAGGTGAGATTATTGAAGTCTTTTTAGACACCTTCCAGACAAACTAAATTTAAAGTTAAAAATCTAATATAATGTTAAAGAATCCATAGGTTACTGAATCTTGGTTTATTTTACTTTCTCTCCAAGGACAGTACAAGTGGAACTGGAATAAGGGTAGCATGATCAGAAAGTTAGTGAACAATTTGTAGGAGTGGGAAGGAGGTATGATTTCATCAAAACTCACGAAACATTTTCATGAAGATTATTGAAATATCTCCTTTGTTCTCTTTATGTAATCTTTTTAGTTACTAGAAAAAAATAAAAAATAAAAAAGGGATAATGGATTCAAACTGGAAGAGGGTAGAATTAGGTTAGAGACTGGGAAGAAATACTTTCCTGTGAGACTGGTGAACAGTACTGGAACATGTGTGCCCCCAGAAGTTGTGGAAGCCCCTTCCCTGGCAGTGTTCAGGACTAGGTTGGATGAGGCTTTGAGCAAACTGGGAGTGGGAGGTAGGAGGTGTCCCTGCCATTGTCAGGGAGGGTTCTTTCCAACCTAAACCACTCTGATTCTATGATATAAAATATAGATTAAACTAGATTCACAAAAAATGCAAAATGAAACAAATGTAAATGTTTTTTTCAGTAGAATATGTGTTTTACAGTGGACCAACACAGTTTTTTCAGCACCATCATTCTCTTTGAGGACGGAAAGAGCGTAATTCCAAGGGCATCCCAAATGGATCCCAGATGATCTGTTAAGCAACTGAATCCATTCACTTTCAGTGCTAGGGAGAGAAGCTTCCTGCTGTATTGCTGTGCCAGTTAAAGTCTGCTGGCTCCAGGATCAAATAAAGACATTTATGCTTTTATCTTTTTAGGAACAAATTTCATCAAATAGATATCCTAAGAATAACCATAAAACTGTATATTAAGAAGAACAGGAAACCCACACTTCCCGTGACTCAATTTTTTTAGAAATTTCCCTTATTCATGGCAGAGATTATTATTACTATGCAGAGATTATTATTATGCATTTAAGCGTAATATATGAGGCTTTCTGTGGTTATTAAAGTTAGATTAAAGAAAAGGAAGCTTCTGTCCTCTGCTGCATCTTACTCCTGTAAAATGTAGAGAGCTAACTTCACAGGAGTTGCATGTGCTGAACATCTTTCAGGAGCTGAGTCCTTAAATTCACTGACAACAGAAGAAAGGAATTGGTTTAAGTCAAACAGTTTGTAAACCTGTGATGTGGAGCACTGTATCCATAACGGCAGTCTGGCATAGCAGAGAAGGTCACAGAGCAAAACCGTGTTGCTTCAGAACTGGAGACTCCTCATAGCTTCTGTTTTTCTGGGCCACTCAAGAAGCATATTATAAATCTCCTAAAAACCCCATAATTTCTGTTTATTTTTCCCGTGGTGTGACATGACACCAATAACAAATGACTTAGCATGTAACACATTCAACTTGCCTTGAAAACACTACAATCAAAGGACAAAGAAAAACAGTGATTTCATTGGTTAGAATTTCAAAAATATAAAAGATACTTCTTCAAAAGGGCTCACAATATTAAATTTTCTTAAATTAGCTGTCATGGCTGTATAAAAGTTGAGAACTTTTACAAGTAAATCTAACCTCAGGGAGGGCTCTTAATAAGCCGTAAAGCCACAGAACTTCAGGTAAATGGTCTGAAATTTTAGCTTGCTGGAATGGAAATCTCTAACATGGTTATGTGTCTCCCACTTATTCTATATAGCAGTGCACGGTAAACATCCCAGAATGGCCTGCAATTAACACCTACTGTCATCTCTCAAATTTCACAAACTAAACAGACTTGAGCCAAGACAGTCCTTAGAAGATGTAAGTGTTTTGTTGTATATTATTGTTTAGTAAGTAGTTCCATTTGAATGCTAGTCTGTTTTGCTTTCCATGTGTACAAACAGGATAATTATGGTCCTATCTTCTCAAGATGCACTTGACAGAGATGTCATTGCCTGCCTTAAAAAAGAAATAAATACATTTACTTAGATTTTAAATTATATGAAACTGAAAGATGACTTAGAACTTCAGCTAAAGGGTTTGAAAAGCAATATTGCTTGCAAAATTATAAAGCCTAGGAACTCCTAGAAAAGTTTAAAATAACTACTTTGTAGCCTTGTAATTATTAAAAATCGATCATGTGAAGCTGGAAAGATTAATTTCTAAGAGAAATAATTTTGCCATTACAAATACAATCCCCTCCCTCCATACCCCTAGAAATTATTGGTAGAACCTGTAAACTATAGGATTTGTTTCATGAATCTAGGTTATTTGAGTATGGCTGTGTTTCCTGATACCTCACAAATTGAACTAGCAGTTACATGGAAACTATTCCCCTTCTTCCAAGAAACTCAATTAGACCCCAATCCAAAGAAGGGTGGACCTAACTGCAGAAATTCCTTGCACCTGCTGTGTTCTTCTATTGCACTGTATCAGACACAAAGCATTAACTTGAAGAAAATTTACTAGGAAGGATGATTGCTGCTGAGTAAACTATCTGTGTAGAATGGAATCACAATTTTTGCCCACACAGTAAAACTATCTCAATTACAATCACCAAAGGGAAACAGATTTTTCCTTCGTAGATGTTTTTATTATGTTCTCAGACCACTAGTTTACCAGCCACCTGTGTTTCCAAGTACTATTGACAATTTTCTGTGATTTAAAACAGGATGCAACTGGAAAAATGGAAAGGTTTTGAAGTAAATTTTACCATCAGAAAAAGATGTCTCTTAAATGTACTATAGTAAAAAGCAAAAATACACCATGCTATTTATAGTTGAATTATCTGTATTATGTAGATAGTCAAAGAAACAAAACTTTACAGTTGAGATAAAGTTGAGAGATATATATCTAGTTTTCAAACTTCAGAGCTCTTTGTGTTCCACAATGAAATGCCTCCATCATTTCACATAAAATAAACAACTGTGTAACACATTTTCTAGGGTCAGTTTCCAAACCTTGGAGCCAAACTAGCACTGCTCAGCAACTCAGTTAGCAACATAAACCCATCTGTAGCTGAAGCTCATAATGTGCATTAGCTGAAAGTCTAAAGACTAATGCAGTTAACATGTATTCTTTACCATTACTTAGTGTATGACTACCAATACATATCATAGAATTAATGAATTGTTTGTGTTTGAAGGGACCTTAAAGATCATGTAGTTCGAATCCCCCTGCATGGGCAGGGACACCTCCAACTAGATCAGGTTTCTCAGGGACTCATCCAAACTAGTCTTGAACACTTCCATAGATGGGGCTTCCACAACTTCCCAGGACAGCTTGTTCTAGTGTCTCACCACCCTCACATGGAAGAACTGCCTCCTAATATCTAAGATAAATCTCCCCCTTTCCAGTTTTGATGGATTGCTGGCGTTTTGCTGTGTTGTCCCTCAAGCAGATATTGGAGTGGTTAAAATCCCCCATGAGGACCAAGGCCTGGGAGCATGAAGCTGCTTCTACCTGCCTGTTGAGGGCCTCATCCACTCAGCCATCCCTGCCTCTGTCTTCCCTTTAACTCTGACTCATAAGGTTTCAGTCGACTCCTACTCCATCCCCATGTAGAGCTCCACAGACTCCAGCTGGTCATTGATGTAGAGGGTGACACCCTCTCCTCTTCTGCCCTGCCTGTCCTTCCCAAAGAGTTTATACCCAACCATCCCCACACTCCAATTGTGGCAGTCATCCCACCACGTCTCAGTGATGCCAACCACATCATAGCCCTACATGCATGCACACATCTGCAATTCCTCCTGCTTATTCCCCATGTTCTGTACATTCACATAGAGCATTTTAGATGGGCCACCTTTGAAGCAGTTGTGCTGGCAGGGATAACAATTCGCAGGTCAGATGCTTTCTTCTTGGCCTAAAATCTTCCTGAAAGCCATGGGCATATGTTACTGGCTCTGTCCTCAATGTGGTGAGTGTGGCATGAGTTGAGGGTCCCCTCACCTGGCATCACTAGTTTAAAGCCCTCCTAACTACATCGGTCAGCCTCAGACTCTCTCCCCTTTCTCTAACAAATTAACCCCATCAGCCTGCAAGAGACTAGGTGTACAAAAGAGAAATATGAACAAAACAAAATAGAGAATTAATGTGTTGCTCCCAAGAAAATAACAACAGAAGATTTCTCTTCTTTTCAAAAACGTACTTGCAATAAAGAATTCATTGATACAGCTGTAAAAGTAAAATGAACTTAATAATAACCTTTACTAAGTTGTAACTGGTCACATTTAATTTCTTTATTTTTATACCCCTTGGACATCTAAAGCCTTGTGTTTAGTAAAATAGCTCCAGACTTTCATAAGGTATTAAACTAGTATAAGATGAGAATTTATTCACAACTGCTGAAGAGGTCCTCAAACACCAGCTAGTTTGTTACCAGACATGTTGCTACCACTGTAGTTCCATCTTTCTGGTATAGAAAAAATAAACAAGAAATTTGAAGTTTAAGACACACAGTAGTTCCCTAATTTAAGCCAATGAGAGTCATGGAAACACAGCAGTTTTGGACAGAACAAGAATGAGACAGAAGATCTGAAAAAAAATACTCTTATGGCTGATACAAAAGTTAAGTCCACAGCAGAGAAACTGAAACCATGGTAAGAGTGTTTTCAAAATTTAGTCATCAAGACTTGCTTTGGTATGGAGATATTCTTGTCTGACAAAGCAGTAAGATTCTTCAGGATCAAATACAGAGTAACATCACAGCAATTGAAATAGTGCCTTCTACAACAAGGCAGTCATAAAATCATATGGAAAGATCTAAAAGAAAAATGTTTTTGACTTTCAGGTTTTTGACTTTCAGGACACAGATGATTGCTCTAGATTCTTCTTCCAATTTATTACTTGAAATTACACTAGATGGAAAAATAAATCTGAGACCAGTAAGCAAGGCCAAAAAGATTACTGAGATCTTCGTTTCTACCTGAATATGCAACATTTCTCATTTAATGGGCTTCATGGATATGATAAACAGGTTAAAACTCTATGTCTTGGGAAATGAAGGATCAAATAACTAAAGCAGAGAGGGTAAAATCACAGACAAAGTCTTTTCCTTACAGCACCACTAACTGTAGTCCATTGAAGCCTGCTGGCTTTTCCATTGATGTATCAATGATTTCTAAAAGTACTTGATGGTCTCGTTTTGGATATGTGCTAATTAAAGGTTTCAGGTGTCACACAGAAAATTATTTAAACTAAAAAAAATACTCTACATGCATGAAAACTGTGATAACTGTTGCTTCTTTTCAGCTGTTGGATAAAGACGTCTCAGTGCAAATGCTTCTAATGATCTTTGGGACCTTCCTATACCACTTCACTGCTAAGTGAGAAATGAAGTCAGAATACCTGTAGTGTTAGCTTAACCTGAATTGATTCTGTGTTGATACTGTCAAGTAATGTTTACCCAATTATTCAGAATGTCTGACTTCTAAAGCAGTAACTTCAGTGTGTGGTTAGTTAAGGAACCTAAAACTAGAGGATACATTACTTAGCAAATGTGTACAATTTTACTTATCTTTGTCTTGCCTTTTTGTATTTTCATCAGACCACAAACTGGCACATACCTGTAATATATGAATTGCTAATGAGAACCTCTTAGCAGAAAGAATTAATAGAAAGATCTTACTTTTAAAGACACTTTTTGTACTTAAATACAATATATTCAAGCTAAGATAAGTCACAGATACTGCAAATACCAGCTCTGAAAAGAGGATCATTCAAGTCTGGTCAGAAAAATGATAATAATAATATTTTTACTGTCAGTTATGCAGAAGAGAATTTATTTTACAAAAATTATTATATTTATTCTGTCTTCTAAAGTATTCAGTATGAGAAACAAACAAACAAAAAGTAACACTTTCAAATAACTTATCTTTGGAACTTCTGAAATAACTTCATGCATCTCTTTTTGCCCGAAAGTGATACCTAAGTCATAAGGTAAAAGACATTTTCCTTTGTCAAAGACAACATTTCGGCTGTTCAAAGTCCTAATCAAAAATCCACAAAGATAAATAGTTTGATTGCCATTAATTCTGGTGAGCTCTGAACCAGGTGCCCTTACAAAAATTTTCTGGTTTATAAACAAAATAAAGCTTTGGGTCTATTCAGTCCATGTATTCCATCTTTGGGTTGGCAGGTACCTTGTGAACCTTAGCCAACCTCATCTGTATTTCTAGAATTCTCACTCAACTCCATCCCTCCTTCCTGTGTGGAAATCTTTGGAGACAAATGCTTCCTTCTCAAGCTAACGCACCAGTGCTTAAAAAGTTATAATTAAGCCTTAAAGTTGGTATATTTTCAAGGCTTAGTATCTTTGACACCATAACAAGCTTGAGTTAAATTCCATATAGATGGAGAAGTATCAGTGTTTAAACAGATGTCAGCAATTTCTTAGAAAATTGAACTAGTGTTACAGATGGTGATGACTGAAGAGTTTAAAAATAACTCTGTCTCAGTATCAAAAAATGGTGTGTGAGAAGTAGATTGCATTAGAGCAAAAGATGCTTGAAAGGTTAAGAATTAAAAAACAAGAGTTACATCTCAAGCTCCAAAACTATATTCTTAGCTTAGAACTGGAAGCTGATTAGCCAAAACTTTTTTTTTTTTTTTCCAGAAAGATGTCACTTTAAAAGGCAACATTTTATATATCTTTTCTATCCAGGCACAAGCACCCCAAAATAAACCTCAGAAGTCTGTTTGTGTGACCTTTTTTAAGAATCAGTGTGTTCTTACATCACTGAAATACTGAAGTTCCCAAAGAGTTTCCCGAGAGTTGGAGCAGGCCCAAAACAAGTATAAATCAATATGTTTTGTCCTTTTTGTAATAACTACAGTCCTAGCTCCGGTTACTGTTTTTACCACAAGAAAATATTATAAAAGAGGAAAAACTTAACTGTCTCTTGAGACCACTTCTTAATGATTTCATCATTCTTTTAATACTTGATTCCTTTCATTGACTCCAACTGCCATTTTCATAGGCAACATGTGTTGAAGCATAGACCTTTCCTGTTTCATTTTTCTCAACGTGTAAGATAAATGGCAACAAATGTTGATAAAGGAATTCAAAGGAAGTGTGTGTCGCGATCCGCGACCTATTATATCTCCTTTTTGGAGTGTATTTAGCTTGTCAGGGTCTGCTGAGAGGTCCGCACGTGGCGCTCGCCTCTCACAGAGGATCAGTGAGCTTCGGCACTGACTTTTTGAGTGAGACACTTGCTCAATGCTTACTAATATTTCCAATAACAGCAGCCAATCCCCAATTAGAATTTACGAATGCACGGTTTATTGTAGGGCAGGAGGTTCAAAAAGGGTAAGTAAAGCAAGCATCAAATAACAAGAAATTATGTCTTTCTACTTATATATGGGTACACCCTGTTTACACACCTTATTTACTTATTTATGAGGGAAGGAGGAGGAGGGACATGCCCGACGCTGGTCCCGTATAGCGTCGCGGTTTGTGTGCAAGTACGACAGGATTATGCCTTCCCCTGCAACTGGTTTTAGAACCTGGGGTGGCAGGAATTCGTCTCACCACAGTGTAGCTGCAAACAATGCAGGCAGGCTGGCAGGAAGATCTGTGGTGACGGGACAGGACGACCTGGGTCAAGCAGGGTCTGGCTGGAGCGAACTGGAACCAGGCGAGAGCCGGGACTTCGGGCCCGCACAGAGAAGCGAGGAGCGGCAGCACGCGGCGGCCGCGAGCGGCTTCGGCAAGCAGCAGCAAGCAGTTCCAGCGGTACGCAGCAGGAAATGGCGGTGGCAGGAAATGGCCGCAGCAAGCAGTGTGAGCAGAACAGCGCACCCAACACGAGGAGAGAACGAGAGAGCAAGAGGCGGCCGCGCTGCCTCTTTTATGGGGTTTTTCTTCACTCTCGATTGGCCGGTTTTGTATTTCTGGGCTTTTCAGACAAGACCTAGTCCCGCCCCTGCTTCCGGCCACGGCCCCTCCCCCGCAGCAGCTGCCCCCCCCTCCCCTTCAAAGAGGGTTCAGCACCACGTGGAGCAGGCATTTTAAGTCAGGTATGACTGCTGACCTAAAGGGCATTTCATGTTCATGTGAGGAAATACCTGGTCCTTCACAGTGTGCTCCAAAGCCAGTCCCAGGGAACCAAGAGACTGTGGCACCCAGAACTATGAGCAAGCACATCTTCCTCCCATAATGCAGAGCTTACCTTCTATGTGGGATTTCCCTGGTGAGCAGTGGCTGGCATATGAGCTGCAATAGCAAGAGATAGGTCCTACCATTATACAACACGAATGCAGAAGAAATGTAAGGAGTTACATCTTGGGGAGTAAAAGCAAGTCTATTGAGAAATGTTCAGTGACAGATAACTGCATGGGTGCCAGCATGTTGTTAGGACACACTTAGAAGCTGGAGACAGCCACAGAGCTGTCACTGGGAGATGAGTCTGAAACCCTCAGTTTGAGATGGCCAACTACAAAGCTTGGTTTGGACAAAATTCCAAACTCTATTAATTTCATCTTTCACAATGTAGCTCAGTACTAGCTTCCAAATCTTTCAGGGAGTGTTTCTTCTTCTTCAGTACTGAACTATGAATTCCCATGTAGCTGAGATTCATCCTAGGGAATAAAGTCTACCATCAGCTCTTTGCAGTCACACAACTTCTATTGTACTTATATCTGGTCTAATATTTTGAGTTTTATTAAAAGTTGTAAAAAAACCTGCTGGATTTCTATGAAGGGTAGCAAGTATTCCTAACCTTTGACTCATTTCTTCTCTTCTGTGAAAACATTTTGTGTGCTAACAGCTGGCAACAAGATCTTAGTCATCCCTTGTCGACAATTGTATTTTAAATGGGTTTTTAGCACTTGAAGTACATAGAGATACATTTTCTACGAACTTTAAATACAAAAATAATTCTGGGAAGCTAAGCAAATTTTAAAACTCTTTGCCAAAATGCTCATAAATTAATATAAAGTTATTGATAGAGGGAATGTGTTGGAAAGTCTCTTGCTTCCAGAAGGGAGCAAATAAATATATTAAGATAATTATTTTTTTTCTGGCAATATATTATTTCTCCTTAAGCTATATAGGAATTCTGTTTTCATTTATTTCTGGATAAATCATCTCAGCTGTATTGAGACAAGAGCCGAACACCTAAAATAGTAGTATAATGTAAACAGCTTAAGACTGCAACCACTGAACAACTTCACATAATTTCATCCTGAGATTTTAATAATCACAATACAGCAAAATTTTTGACAGAATGCCATCTTTATGCAGGGACCTTCAAGATTCTGTGAACTTAAACTAACTGCTTAATACTATGGGCAGTTGGTCCTGTTGCACTATAGAAATTACCTATAGGCAGTAATAAATTGAAAGCTTGTTATAGACGCTAACCAGAAGAGGTAGTAGCTGTCTATGACCCACTGCAGGCATTGCACTTTTTAAAGGAGTTTTGGAGTGTAATGTGACAAGTTCCATTAGGCAGCTTTTCACTGGTTGGAGACAAAGAAGTTGCAAAATATTGAAAAGGAGTGTATAAATATGTGTCTTTTAAAAATAAATTACAAACAAATTGAACCTAGTTATACCTTTAATACCAGTGTCATACTAGCAGAGGGGAGGATGGATATAAATTAAGGAAAAATTTAAAGATGAGAATTTTAAGATGCTTTAATTTTGCAGATATAAAACAGGTTAGGTGAGTTTGGACAAGTTCCATGTTGAACGCACCATAATAATTTAAGCTGCTCAGAGGGTTTTCTTGATTGAGTGTGTGGTGGAAGTGCATTGTTGCAATACAGAACATTATTTAAAAATAATGAGATCATGGATTCTTCTTTAACTAGTCCATGAAGAATAAGGTGGAACAATTATAATGGTTTCTAAAGACACTGCCTCCCCACATAAAGGAAATATACTTAAAAACTTCAAGTTTCCCTTAAAGAGATATTTCACTCTTTTCTATAAGATTATGAGTTTACTTCTCAACGATGGGTCCCAGACTTTCAGTTTCATGTTTCATACTTTCAAAGAACTATATTCAACTGGAGCTAAGTTTTTAATTCTTGCTGTGAAGTCTCCAGTTAGGTCCCTCAGTTCTACACTTGTTACGATAAAGGGGGCCTTGGAAGATGAGCTCTAGGTGCTGGTCATTGTCAAAGGGATTACAGTTTCAACTAATTGCATTTGTACATGGTTCACCAAACAACAGCACAATATCAAGAGTGAGTTAATAGACTCAATATAAGAAAATAATTTGTGATTTATGAAATTTATCATAAAGTATCAACAACCTAACTGCTTTTAAATATTCATGTCTGATGGTGTAGTAGCTTTACTGTGGCTGGATGAGGAACTCAATTCTCTTATATTTAAAGAATTTTTAAAAACACTTTATTATATTAAAGTTCAACATAAAAATACAGTGTCTACCATTTAATGGAAACAGTACTCACTGAACGTAGGTAACCTGAAATTACCATAAACAGAACTGTGAAATCAAGGAATGAAAAGAGCTCTACAAATTCCATACCAAACTTGTCACTATCATCTTGAGAGACTCAATAAAGGGTGTTATTAAAAAAGGCTTATGATTAATGACTGGGAGACAAGGTATATACATGAGTATCATTGATTATCATTGAACCTTGCAGAGGGGAAAAATACAACAACCCTTTAAAAAGTACCTGTGTACAGGTTTGGAACCCAACAACCCTTTAAAAAGTACCTGTGTACAGGAGGTCAAATTTGTGTGGAACACTCTAAAATTTGACATGATTGCATATGCCTGTAGATAACTACAACAGACATTAAAGAGGGAAAAGGAAAGCCAAAAGAATAGATGTATAAAAACTGATTTCTCCAAAAGCTACAGGTTCACAGTTGAAATCAATGTTCTCAAGATCCACATTAGAGCACTGGAGTTCCTACCGAGGCAAAGCTGGGGCTTCTTCCATGCCCTAAGAAGCCAGGGCCTAGCATGACAATTGCAGAGTCCTTGAAGACCCCTTTGGTGAGTGGTGAGGAAGCTCTAAGTCACACATTACACATCTGCTCAGTGATGGTTTTGCTCTTGTCATGAATTCCTTATAATAAACCACAGATAACATTTTCACAGAAGATGTAAATAAAATCTCCTAGAGCACTATTGGTCTGGCTGGTCTATACCAGCACTTGGATATTATTTTAATACAAGTTGACTGGGCATTTCATATATGTTTATGTGTCTATATACTCATATGCATGTGTGTGTGTTTTCTTTGCTTGTTTGCTTTTTTTGTTGGGAAGTTTGTGTATTTGTATATCAATAACATAGCACAGATCAGTGCTTTGTTAACATTGTGTGATTGCTGTAACTTAATGAAACCCATCTGGGAAACAAACTTGAACATTTGCATACATTTGGGTATAAATAATATGTTGCTAAAAAACTGATTAATAATTGCATTTAGAAGGTTATAATGAGCTGTATTTACATTTTGATGGCAATGGGAGAGGAGAAAGTGAATATTTAGTGTTCCCTCCTTGAGGAAATTTGAAAAATGGTAACTAAAGTCATGCTTTATGTGCATATTTTTGCATGATTTCATACAATAAATAGATGTCCCTTTTCCCCTTCATAATTAACAGGAGAATCATATAACATATCTGAAGATTCACTTTGAAATTAAGTAGTTTCTCTGTGTTGGCAGTATCAGAAAGCAAACAGTTTGCCTAAGAGATGGGGTCAAGTGCATTTCCTTCAGCAGGTTATAGTGCTGGCAACTGTAGTTCATATTCAGTTCATATTCACAATTATGCTAAGTGTAATTCTAGTAGACTAAACAACATGTAGGCTCCCAATTTTAAACAGTTTATCCTCATTGCAATAATTTTGAAAATCTGCTTCATTCTACAGAGCTGACCAAAAAAAAAAAAAAAAAAAAAAAAGGTAATATAAGAAGCACAAACTCTTTTGTATTTATCTTTTTGCAACTTCAGAATTTTTGTGTGCTCAATACCATTGATTCAGGGACATAATGAGATATTGCGTAGCTTTTAGTATACTTACAAAATCTAAATTAAAAGTTTTATTTATGTTCCAAAATCATCAGATGTGAACCCAAATTCCAGGACAATAGATATTCAGTGAATCTGTTGGCTTTATTTAAAATGCCATTAAGAACTGGAGTGATCTTTCAATTTTTACTTGAGTAAACCTCTGTTTAATTTAGCAGAATATACTGACATATTTACAAGATCAAAACTTAATCACTTGCCATCACATTTATCAAAAAGACGCTTACATTTCAGGGCACAAACCTAACTGATTTGCATAGCTGTAGTGATGAAGCACACTCAAGCCATATGGATTTTTCAGGCTAAGTGAAAAAGAAAAATCTTTGCCATTAGCAAAACATTCTGTATCAAGAATTCTAATTATGACAACAAAGATTTATTTTATTTATTTATTTGGTTGTTTGGGTTATGGTTTTTGTTTGTTTTGTGTTGGGTTTTTTGCTTGTTTAGTTGTTGTTTGTTTTGTTGGTGTTGTTTTGGTTTGGTTTTTTATTTAATCAGTGTAGCTCCAAACACACTATCCAATATATGCTGCTAAGTCCTATTGTATGAACTGTCAGAACCTGAAATTACACTTCAATGTTTCCTGGAATCTGTGTTAGCAAATATCTTGCATAAACAGTTTTATTTGTAAGATGATTCAGTAAAAATATTCAAGTATGAAGCAGAGGAGTAATTTTGCACAATATATAATTATGAGGATCTGGTTAGCTGATATAATTATCAAATCTATTAGAGAAAAATGAAGAATTGAAAGCTGTATGCCAATATTCACTCAGAGTTAATTGCACTACAGACATATGTTTATAAACCTTTTTATTTACCTCTCTTGAGCAGTCTTGTGAACAAATTTACTAGCTCGGCAATTGCAAAAAAAGTAATTTCCAGAGATATAATTATTTGGGAAAGCAATATTAAAAATACATGGAAAGTGTTCATGCCAAAATCATTTGTGCACTCAACCAGCGAGCAAATAAAAACAATGTCACTTTTTGTATATTATGTGACAATGGTATAAAGACAAAGAAATAGGGATTTTCTTCTAATTCTAGAAAAATGTAGACAACATTGCTCACTCTAATTCACTGTCTCTTTGCTCGGTCATGATATTGTGATAAAAACCTTCACTAGCCTCTCATCATCTTGTGCACAACCTTTGGAAACACTTCAACCAGGCAGTAGAGCAAATGTTTATGTTGCATTGCTACTGACAACAAAACATCAAGTTCAGTAAGACTAAATAAAAAATGACTATACAAATTTCTGTATTCAAAACTAGGTAGACAGCATAAAGAAAAGTCTTCCTCACAGTCACAGAATCACAAAAGACCTGAGATTGGAAGGGACACCTGGTCTCTCATCTAGTCCAATGCCTCTGTGAAAGCAGGAGCTACTAGAAGAGGCTGCTCTGGGCAGTGTCCAGTCAGGTTTTAAATCCCTCTAGTATGGAGACTCCGCAATCTCTCTGGGAAATCCGTTCCAGTGTCTGATTACCCTTACCATGAAAAGATTTTTCTTATATTCAGTTTAGCTTTCAATCCACCTCATGATCTGTGATGCCTCAGTATGTAGCACCTAATTCATCAATTTGTCAATAAGTAAGTTATGGGAGACAGGTCAAATGCCTTACTAAAATTAAGGTAAACAACATTTACTGAGGAAATCAGATTCATTAGACATGGTTTTCCCTTCCTAATCCATTCTGATCACTTTAAATCACCTTCTTGTCTCTCATATATTTAAAAATTATTTCCTTGGTTTATGCCCTTTGATATTTAATTTAAAATTATTCATGTTATTATGCACTTTTATTACTCAATAGTAGGAAAAGACTTTTCCTAGCAAGAGCAATTTAGCAAACAGTGAAATATAAATAAATAGCCAGAAACAAAAGCAAAACAAAACAAAAACAAAAAACAACTAAAAAAACCCCCCACAAAACCAAAACACAAAAAAATTACAAACTAACAAACAAAACCTCAAAACAAACAGTTACCGTATGGAATACTTGTCTAGATCCAATGGAAAAAATGGAAAATCCAGTAGGTATAAGATACACCTGATATCAATTGAGATCATACTGAAGTAGCTGTAGAACAGATTATAGACAACAGAGATGTAGAAAATGGCAGAACATTTAATAAGCAGACCTCAAACTTGTAGCATTTGTCACATCTATTTTCTGATCTTAGATTATAATTTACTTTCTTTAAAAGAATTATATACTAATTTGATTAAAAGAAAAACAATTAAAACCTGTATGTGAATACTGTAAGGCACTGTTAAATAACTTTATGTTATTACACAAAGTGATGAGAGCAAACAAGAAGTCAGAACACCTAATGCAGGCCTTCAGGAGGTGAAATCTTACATTTTTCCAAATATATTACCTTGTCCAACAAAAGATCTTATCTCTTCCAACACACTTTGCTTCTCCGAAGAACAAATAACTCTGTAGTAGTTTTAGGAATAACTTTTTCACTGAAAGGTTTGTCAGACATTAGAACATGCTGCCCAGGGAGGTGGTTGAGTCACCATCCCTGGTTGTGTTTAAAAGTCATCTAAATGTGGTGATTTGGGATACTGCTTAGTGCTGGGCTTGGTAGAGTAAGGTTAATGGTTGGACTAGATGATCTTGAAGGTCTTTTCCCGCCTAACTGATTCTGCAATTCTGTGATTCTGTACTTAAGATTAATATTTCCATCTTTTTCCCTAGCAAAGCCTATCTGTGAAGATAACCACTACCTGTGGCAAAATTTTCAGTATATTTAAAAGACGGTTAAAACTTTGGCATCTATGGTGGAATCCAGTTCTAGAAAATTTATGAGAATTGTCTGACTGTAACTTTATTGCTCTTTTGCTGTGGAACTATGCTCCATTTCCAGTAGGCTTATCAGTTAAGTGCCAGTTTTGTGTAAATGATCACTGCCATTTGCAATACTGAATCCAAAATGTGCTTGAGACTTATCCAAATATTTAGCTCTACAGATGGTACTTTGATAGTTTCATTCTAGTTAAAGAATAAGATTTGGCAGTAAAGCAATACACAAGATGGATGAGATATTAAACTTTGCAAGTTTTGCTGCATATTCAGCAGCTAATCTTCATCAAAAGTGTTCTAAATATTGTGTTAAATGAGCCAAGTTCACCCTTCAATTTGTGCTCAAACCTCCCATAAAATCAATGGAATTTCTATGCAAACATCTGATAACAGAATTTTGGCTTAAAGAATTTTTTGTAGCAGCTACAAGAGAGTGAATGACCATTCAGGGTGTCTATGGCAGCCCTGGCCAGTTGTTCTGCCTAGCTGTTGGATTTACTAATCCTGTTCCCTCCTCTCTCTAAAGTGACACAAAAAAATTCAGTGAGGAATTATAAGATAGTCAGAGGTTTAGGTTGTAACAAAGGAAGGTGTAACAAAGGAAAGTAAGGATTAGAATTTTGTCTAGAAGGTTAACAATTGTCTTGAGATGAAGGGGAAAAAAATAGCTTCTCTGAGCTGAAAATGAAACTTGCAAACTATCCAGTATTAACAAAATATCATATTTTCTTACTTTTCAGCAAAAAAAAAGAACCAATCCGAACCCCAGACATTTAATTTCCAAAATACCGTAGGACAATAAGTTGATTAAGATAAATACAATATCCAGTATTTGTAAATGCAACCTTTAAGAGTACCAAAAGCCTGCTAGGAAAACAGAAATACATAATACCCTTATAAGGGATATAATATTGTTCCTGGGTAGCATTTAAGCACTTTGAAAAAAAAATAGACATTAGGCTCCTAAATTATTTTATTTGAGTAATTCTGAAAATTTCAATGTATTGTAATGTTTTTGCATACTTTGGGTAAGATTTTATTTCATTAAAGAATTTATTTTTTTTTTTAATACTTACGCATGTTTTAACAATTTTTATACTGGTAGGCAGCAAGCAGATCACAAAAAGTTCCTTGGAACACTTTCCATGTCTTTTATCAGTCTAAGGGCAAAATACGTATGTCCAAAATCAGTATACTTCTTTTTCACTTTCTTGTTTGTTTAATCTCTACATTTCCTAAGTATATTAATAACACTGCATAAATTAAATAATGTATTTATTTAAATGTTTTTGGAAGTGGACTCACAAAGCATATGAAAAGCAGTATAAGAGACAAAATGCAAGCACCACACTGGAACCAGTTGCCCAGAGAACTTCTGGATGCCCCATCCATGGAAGTTTTCAAGACCAGGTTAGAAGGGACTTTGAGCAACCTGTGGCAGTGGAGTTGGAACTGGATGATCTTTGAAAATCCCTTCCTGACTGTCGCGGAGATTCTTTATGATCCTGCCAGGATAAAACAAAGTTAATACAATGTCTGGTGCATAAATAGGCTTTTATTTAGGTACAGATCAGTTATTAAGAGTGAAACTATCTATTTGTCATAAGCTTACAGTAGATATGATAACTAATCCTAAACTACAAAAAAAAAAAAAAAAAAAAAAAAAAAGAAAGAAAGATCAGGAGAGGAAATAAAGAGTTAAAGGAAAGTCAACACCCAGAGTTCCAGTGGTGTCCCATTGGTCTTGTGGTGGAGAGGCTTGTGGTCCAGTCCTAGGAGACTTCTGGAGACTGACACACTTCTCTTTAATACAGTTAATTCCTGGGATATGCCACAGCGGTTACTCCATCACTGTTGCACATTAGTAGTGAAAATTCTTTATCACCTCCTGTATTACTTTGGTCCACTTATCTGTGTAGACCTCAAGTCTTTTCTACCAAGTTGGTGATTTACATGAAAACATTCTCTAAGCTTCTTGATTAATTCAAGGTCTGGCTATCACCAGATTCCCTTGCTCCGTGCTAGGCGTGGCACAAATCGTGTGCCTCTTTGACTATAACCTCAGCACATCCCACACCGAAGTCCCTGGTTGGCAGTTGCATGCAGCATTTGACACGTTGGAAGCAGGGGAGGTGGGATAGGTGGGGTGTGGGAGGGATGCTGATAAGGTAAGTTTAACTGCAGGATGACAACATGGATGGGCCACAGCTGAGTGTACTTGAGCCTTGTTCTAAAAGAAAATCTGATCATTAATCACCTAAAGACATTACCACGCAGACATTAGACATTGCAGGTGCAATTACACTACCAAATAAAATGAGCCCAGGACCATTCTTTAGCATTTGTCCCCTCAAAAACAGCATGGCCACATCTAAACTGTCCATTAGGAACGGTCCAGAACTACTCCCTGGACCTCGCTAGTTTACTAATATAGATACATATACTGGTAATCAATCATCCATAATATTAAATTACTTGTGTTGTCTCTTGTACAGTTATAGACTGGTCTTCAATTACTGTCTTGTGTCGGTACACATTTGGGATGATATGTGATTATCCCCAAAGGGCACCTTGGTTACAGCCACTCTGGTTTAGGAAGTCAGAGAGTTTATTTGTACTTAGCTTCCTCCAGTGTGAGGTCCAAAATTATTATTAATTATTTTTTTTATTAATAATAATAATAATTGTTGTTGTTATTATTATTTAGTAGTAGTAGTGGTGGTGGTGGTACTGTTATCATAATTATTCTTTTACTTAGCATAGATATATAGCCAATGCCTACAGCAAACTTTAGTGCTACAGACATCAATCCTGAAGGCAATATAAATGCTAATAAGTTAAGCAGTGTCAGAGAATGTTGCAGGCTCTGAAACTTCACGGCCATCACTATTAAATTGCTAAAACAGCTCCAAAACAGGTTTTAGCGTGTACTGATCCTTTATGCAAACGGTTCCCGGGTACAGCTCAAGGGTTATCATGGGTCAGTTACTAACTATTCCCAAGATACAGTTTCATGTTTTGGGGGGAAGAGACCTTTATGATATGGAATTTTGTTTGTGATGATCAGTGCCAAAGTACAGTCTCAGACGTATGTAATTTAACAATTAAGATACAGCTAAACTTGTCCTTCTTCTCGGGAATTTCCCGGGGATGATGTGATTTGTATAGTTACTTTATAGCACAGTTTTAATTTTATGTTTGAAAGAGTGAAAATCTTAGCAGGAAATCAGCTGTATATCAAAAAACCTGAGATATTATGAGACAGAGAGAAGTCTCTGTGGTTCCTCAGTCCCAGGACTGATTTAATTCAGTACTTGGAAGCGGTGCACATCACATGAAAATGAATCATTTCTCACCATGACTGCTAAAAAAATTTTTTGTATTCATCCCACAACCCCCACAAATCCATCCAGGTTTTGTCAAGGCAAGAGAATGAATATTTAACTAACATAAAATTTCTTATATTTCCCAAATAATTTTTATTATTGTTTTTCTTTGGGGCAAGTAGTGACTTCTGTCACTTTAAAGTCCTTTAGAGCATTTAGAAAAGCACAGAAAAAAAAAAAAAATACTCAAACCTCAGAAATTACTAGATATTTATAGACTAAAGTATAGACCATGTTTTGGGGCAAGTTGGCAGCCTACCAATGCTGACCAGAAGAGCTTAAGGAAATTCCATAAGGAGCCAAACATGGCAATTATATTTTTTAAAAGGGATTTTGGAAGCCCCTGTACACTAAGAAGGAAGTGATGCAGGTTTTCTTAAAGTGATCTTAGTTAATTATCATAATTGTACCTTACCTTTTGCATTAAAAAAGAGAAACAACCTGTTACCATCTTTTTACACACAGACAATACAGTTTGTTATATTTGATTTTTATTTCACTGTCTTTTGATGTTTATTGTATTTGGGTGGTTATAAGCTTGTTAAGACTCTCTTTTTTATAATCCAAGTAGTTGAGAGAAAATACTACATGTTACGGTGAAATGAACCGAAAGTGAAAACTTGAAATTCTTTCCAAAAGCAAATAGGTTGAACTGAGCTAACTACACAAATGCTTTTTCATAACATGTTAAGTATGAACCAACAGAGAGAAAATTGCAAGCATGTCATAGTTACACATGTGAAATCAACTTAGTTTCATAGTAATGTCAGCAAAGATACATTATTAATTCTAGTTTAGCACTGACAATTATTTATGCCTCATAACTTTGCCAAGCAAAGATAAGATTCAAATGTTCTTCTCACCTCTTACTATCCATTTCTTTGCCCTGGTGGAGTTAGCGTTTAAACTAAATCAGCCTCTGGTTCGTGTCTTGGGCAGGTTAATAGGTCTTTAGACTTCATTTACCACTAAGATTTCAAACCACCATAAGTTTAAAACCTAGCATCTTGCTGACAGTTTAATGGTGAAATAAGCAAAGAGTTAACTCACTTTTAACATCTAAACCTTTTGACCTTTCTTCCAGGGCCTCAAAACCAAATTTCAACATGAATTTTCTGACGTGTCTTTGATTCTGCACATGTGGCAATGTCTAAAACAGCTGCCCATGTTTACATTATAACCCTTTCAAAATATTTTCCTTATCTTTTTATTTTGCATAGCCTCTGTGAGATATGGAAGGTAAACTAAGAGATTCTGCTATTCTTACCTTTTATTTGGTCAAGTTAATCTTTGAAGTCACACTATCAATCATCTGAGAGGAGGGGAATCTCAAGAAAGTTAAAGATTCAACTTTAGCTTTTGTCAAGAGACAAAGAGGCTTGGGGTTGCTTTATTTTAATGACCATGTCAGACCTGAAAGAGTTGACCATACACCAGCTCTTGCCAACAGTAGGTCAAAGAATTAAGTCACTGTATTAATGGGACAGAAATTACACAGCACCCCTTCACCTTTGAGCCTTGTAAACACTTGAATTGGCTCTTTTCCAGCCAAAACACATTAGTTTCTTTACTTCATTTTAACATATGAGGGTAAAAGAGAAATTTACACTGTGGATAAAACCCTGTTGATATCAAAGAAATTAGATTTTTGATGGTAGAAAAGAAATCAGTTCATCTTTCAGCTCATAAACAACATAATTGTCTTCATTTTTAGCTTTTGATAATCTTTGTTTATAAAAAATCTGTATAGTTTTTAATGGTTTATGTTTATAGAGATGATACTTATGTATATCACAACTAACATTTTTAATACATGTTGATAAAATGGGAAGACTCTGCTGAATCCTTTATGGACCTCAGAAGCATGTATAAAAGGAAAGAAAAAAACCCAAAATATCACTGATCAGCATTTTTCTTTTTTGTCAATTGACAAAAAACCCCAAAAGAAATAATGTGAAATTACACATTTAAAGAGCTTTAAACTAGGTTCACATGATAAAAGCATAAAATTAGGCATACTTATAAGATTATATGATAATATTTGAGGGACAATGTGCAATTGAGTACTTTCACTCTGCCCTACGATGTGCCTACACTTGAATGCATTTGAAATGTTAGTGTACTCATGCATACAGAAGGAGGGGTGAACAAGAGGAACTAAAAGCTTTTTCTATGACCTCACTGGTATAAGTGAGATTTGGTGGGAAGAGTCCTGGGACTGGAGTGCAGTGCTGGAAGGTTATAGGTTTTTAAGGAGAGAGAAGCAGGGAAAGTGAGATGGAGTTGTAGTGCTATATGTAAAGGAAGGGCTAGACTACACAGCACTTGCAGTTGGGGATGACATGGTTAAGAGTTTCTGAGTAAGGAATAGGGAAAAAGATAATAAAATAGATTATTTAATTAAAAAAAAAAAATCTAGTATAGAACACACAGCCAGGATGATGACAGCGATGTATCTGTAAGGGATTAAGGGAAATTTCTAGATCAGTTGCCCTTGTTCTTATGGGTGACATCCACATGTTAAATGGAACTACGATACTGCAGACACCAATGAGCCGAGGAACTTTCTAAAGCACATTGAAGGTAACTTTTGCTACAGCTACCTAGGGAGACAACTAGGAAAGATAGCCTCCTGGGTTTGTTGTTTGTAAATAGAGATGATGTCATGACTGAAGTGGCGATTGGTGGTTGTCTGGGCTACAGTGATCACTGTTGAGTTTAAAAACTTTGGTGACACAAGAAAACGGTCAGATGAGCTACCACAATAGATTTTGTGAGAGCAGGCTTTACACTGGTAAAGGAACTAGTTAGGAAGGCCCACTGGGAATCAGTTTTTGAGGGTGTTAGTGTCCATAAATGCTGGTTACATTTTTAGAGCCATCTTTTAATAGTGCAGGAGCAGGTGATTCTAATGTGTCGCAAGTCATGCAAGAGACATAAGAGACATAGAGGCTAGCTTGGCTGAGCAAAGATCTCCTTAAGGAACTTAAGGAACAAAAGAAAGTGTATGGGCTTTTGGAAACAAAGTCAGCCTACACAGGAGGACTACAGAGATGCTGTAGGGAGAAAATTCATATGGCCAAAACTCAATTGGAATTGAAGCTGGTCAGTATTATAGAGGATTAAAAAATAAATTTAAAAAAATCAGCTTGGGCTCAGTGATCCTAGATACTGTGATTCTGTGGCAGCCATTCACTAATGATGTTCCCCAGGGTTAATTTTAAAGGCAGTTCTCTTCAATGTTTTTATAAATTACCTGGCCACAGGAGTTGAGTCCACTCTTAGTAAATTTGCTGACAGTACTAAATCAGGAGGACCTGTTGATTCTCTTGAAAGCAGAGAAGCCTTATCTTGGTAGATTAGAGACCTTGATAGATTAGCACACAGGGCAATTATCAACCATATGAAATTTAGCAAAACAGATGTTGGATGCAATCTCAGATGTATGTATAGACTGGCTTTGGCTGATAGTAACTGCAATATAAACCAACAATGTGCCCTGACAAACAAAAGAGCCAACCATATCCTGGGGTGCATTAAGCACTCTGTGCAGTTCTGCATAATATAAAGATATATTTCTGTAGAGACACCTATACAAAAGTAAAATGATAAGAATAAATTTGTGAAATTTACACATAGTCTTTACCTTCTAAAACGAATTTAAGACTCTTCCTCTGTTGATTTGACATCCTGTTATGCCACTTAAGTTTAAATTAACCTGTTCTTCAAAGAAACAACCAACCATGTATACAATTTCAGCA
>NW_009952366.1:1930701-1946299 GCF_000747805.2 Chaetura pelagica | reverse complement strand
TACTTTTGAGGTGTAGGTGAAATAAAAGGCAATTATGTATGTAACTGATTATTTTTTTTAGCAGATGTAACCCAAAATTCATTGTCCTCATTATGTTTACTTAGATAAACATACTTACTTACTAATTTATTACTTACTCAGGTAAGTAATAAATTAAATTTGTTCAGAACATTTTATGTTACTGGCATTTCAAAATCTCATTTAATTTTATAAACTATTGGCTACGTAGATAATATAGTTTTTTGAGAAAGATATAAATTTCTGAGGTTAAAAAAGGATCTTTCAAACTTTATGATGACAGTTTGCCTCTAATGATTTCTAGAAATTATGTTACAGGAAGTTTCATAACTTCCCATTTCATAAACATAGTACCAAATACATAATAAAAATGAATACATTATTAATCTCTGATCTTCGTGTTATCAGCATTCTAGAATAATACATCAGGTGTGTTCTTCATATACACACATGGAACTCATCCTTTGCTGTATCTAGCAGAGATGGACACAGTTGCAGCAGAACAGGAATACTGATGTGATTTTATACAAACCATTTCTGATCTAGACAATTTTACACAGTCTCAGGACTTCTTTTGTTTTGCTGCTAATGCATAATTCCTAGTTGAGAAAGCAATTAGGAAGATTAAATAATTTCTCAAAGACAACATCTTTGTGAATAAATATAAAAACATATTGGTATAATCCAATCCTGCAATCCTTACTTTTCACCTTATATTCCATTCTTTTTTAGCTCCTTCACAAACACAGTCTTTACTTACATTCTCTTATTTTGTTCCCATCCTCAAACATGCCCACTTTCTCCAGACCACACATACACAGGCACATACACAAGCACAGGCAGACTCCATCCTGAAACCATTCCTTTTCCAAATTCTAGTGTATTCCCACACCCACACAGACCACCATACATATATACAATTTCTCCAGACTTAATAGCTCAATTTATTTTAATCAAAAGAAAGGAAAAAGGAAGTTGACATGAATACTAATGCAAATCTAACAACATTAGAAAGACACTGGCATGGAATTACTTATTCTATTGATATCTGTGATAACTTAAATTCAATGTGATTCTTCTCAGTGAATAAGAATGGAATTAATAATTATTTACCAGTTAAAAGCCAAACAAACAAACCGCATTTTCAGTATGTGGAATAGCAAGTAATTCCATAATTATTTCTACATACTTCAGCATTGATAATTGTCAAAAATGTTGCATTAGAGAAGGGAAGGGAAGGCGAAAAAAAGATAATATAAATATGTGAGCTCTAATAAAAATTATGGAGTGGGCAAGACTGTGTTTTAGAACAGAGCAAGCAAGGAAAACAGAAATATTCATACTCTTCAGAAAGAAAAGTGGAAACATTTAAAGAAGAGGTGAAAGAAAAAAAACATATGCAAATTTGAAACCAGAGTCTTATGAAAACAAAAATATTAGGTCTATTTACTGCAGAAAAGGCAGAAAGGAGAACAGATAAAGACCTATAGTGACTCCTTTAAGAACAAAAAAAGAACACGTGTATGAAGATAAAAGTGCTGTCTCCTTGTGTTAGAAAATACTCTTACTTTAAAAAATAAAAGTAATTTTACTTTCTTGTTTAATATAATCCCATAGGATTGAAAACAATCAAGTTTCAAGGCTCATAGAAATCAGCTTGCTTTCCTAATCTTTTTAGATGGAAATTTCATTTCTCTCAATTCATAGTGCACTTGCCTCCTTTTTCTTTAGTATGAATGCCGTGGCTACAATGAAAATGAAGATTTGTGCCCATATATTGTTATCAATACAGTATGTAAATCCAGTGGGTACCAAGGACAGAGAAGTAGGTATGCTAGACTCTTTTAGACCTCTGTCATTTCAATTTAGCAACCCAGAAGCTTCAATAGTGATGGATCACTAAAAGAATGCATCTCTTTCTCCACATTTCAGAGAAGAATTAGATCCAACAAAAAAAACAGCCTTAATTTTCAGTTTGTTGGGGTTTTTTAATTACTTAGATACTTTAGCTTCTCAGAGAATTTGTATTTCATTATTTCTATCTTTTTAAACTTTTCAGACCAAGTGATCCCATAGGGGTTCCCTTTAAACACTCAAAACGTGCAACAAAGAATAACTGAAATAATTGATATTTTAAAATATTTTAATAAGAAAATGGTATGTTCTGCATATTACTAATATAAGATTATATGAATTTCTGATTAAACTTTATTCGTGTGTATTTACAGCACCTTGCTGTATCATTTGAGAATCATATATGAATTGCGATGGAATACAAATTTTGACAACAAACACGTAATTAACCAAAATCTATAATTAACAATAATTAAGAGATAGTATTCCTATAGACACATTAAGTTTTGCTACAGAAGTCAAAAATAGTGAAACACTGGGGTTTTTGTGTTCCATAAGGTAAAAAAACAACAATACAAACAAAAAAACCCAAAAGAAACCCAACCAAAGGAAAACAAAATGAAAAAACACAAGCACAAAAGTAAAAAATAATATTGAAGACAGAAGGGTGACTACAATATTTATCTGATAAAATGAGACAGAACGGAGAGATTTGATTTTCATCTGCTTTAAAAATAAAGATGGATCACAGAACATCCAAATTATTAATTAAAAACATGAAGCACCATCTGTTTGTTATCCTCTATAGGCAGCAGAGAAAAGACATATGCATTGTGTTACATGTGGAAACAGTTTCTATGAGTGAACTGTGCTTCTGCAGAGTCTGGGCCACCCCAAAGTTCATTGCCCCAGAACGTCTGAGCATTACCAGTACTGCAGACTGGTGTTTTAAAGGAACTTGTCTGGTTATAAAATAGTGCTTCTTTCTAGTAGAAATGTACCAGATAGAAATAATCTTACTTTCCTTTTACACATACTTTGAGTCCACACACACTGGAATGAAGTAAATTATCCATTCACTTACCCTCAAAAGCAATTGGGCATGAAAGAATGGATAATAGGAATCTTGGATTCATCTCACAGTTGCAGAGCCAATAGGAAGGAGGTGGAGTGATGCTCATTTATTCATTGTATAATAAAGCAATAAACTACTACCTATTTCCAGGCAACAGATGGAGGTATTAAAATGAGAGTGTGTAGCATAGGTGAACTCCATGTATTGCAAATACTCTTATATCTTTCGATGGTGCCTAAAATGCTAGTCAAGGCTTTCTGTACCATCTTCTCAGTCATTTTTATGCACACACTAACTTAGTCTTACAGATAGACTTGAAAGAAAGTGAGACACTAGTATTTCACTCTTACTTGTAATGAAGCAATGTACCACACAAATATTGCTCATTATTATGTCTTGTATCACAAGACAAATGAGATGATCTTTGGCAACTTACAGAAAATCTTCCAAATATAGTGTATCCTACTGTTACTTTTATTTTCTGCTTCCCAAACATTCTAATATAATTTAATAGCTATGGGTATTATTTCCATGTTTGTATTAAAAAGTGTAGGAATAACTATAGAACAGCTTTCTGTTTGATACATCTGGTATTATTCACTTGACACGTAATCTTGAAGCCTGTCTCATAAAGCTATTTTCCAATTCTCTTGACATTTTGGGGGGAAAAAAAAAAAAAAAGCAAAAAAAAAAAGCCTGTTTTAATTTTTCATTATTAATTATTCATTTAACTTGTTTTTTTAGAAGGCATTTTGAGTTATTGAGTAGAAATTTATTTTCCAGCTTTATGACAGGTAAAATATTTACTATTTTGACATTTGATTTTGAATGCAAGAAAATAATGAAGGATTGCTGCTACTGTAATTTTCACCAAGAATTTGCTACTGTTGTCTGCATAACACCTCTGCTATGAAGACAGGTTGAAAGAATTGGGCTTGTTCACCCTGGAGAAGAGAAGGCTCCAAGGAGACCTTATAGCAGCCTTCCAGTACTTGAAAAGGCCTTCAGGAAAGCTGGGGAGGGGCTTTTTTTTCTATGGCTTGTAGCCAGAAGAAAAGGCTTAATGGCTTAGAACTGGAAGAGGGGAGATTTAGGTTAGACATTAGGAAGAAATTTTTTAGTGTGAGGGTGGTGAGACACTGGAACAGGTTGTTCAGGGAAGTTGTGCAAACCTCATCCCTGGAAGTGTTCAAGGCTGGAGCACTGAGCAAATTAATCTAGTGGGAGGTGTCCCTGCCAATGCAAGGGGGCTTGGATCTATACATCTCTAAGGTCCCTTCTGACTCAAAAAATTATGTGATTCTATGCTTCTATTGAAAAATAGCAGAGTAGCTCACACTGCACAGAGTTTCATGAGAGGCAGTAAGCATTTTAGAGGTCTGAAGATCTCTGCTTTAAACATTCACAATTAGAATTCTGCTCTTCCAAATCTATTCCACTCTTCAGGAATTGTGTATTTCACAATTTTCTGCATTTCTACTTCTGTCTATTTAACAGGCTCAGGCATTCTTATAAAGGAGATGTTTGAATTCTTAATTGTCCAACCCAAAGCCTAGCTCCCAGATTCAGATATAATCTGTTTATTCCCATTTATTCTTCCACTATTCCCATTCTAATTCTACCTTTACCTCTGGTTTGTAGTTTTAAATTTCTGCAAAGTGGTGGCCTGCAGCTAAACCACAGAATCTTTATTGTATTTTATTAACTGTTTTCAATGGCAAGTGCAAAAAACATCCTGCAAAATATTTTAGGGAAAGTTCACTTGTCAAGAAAGTAAAGAAACCACTTTCCTTAGTCATCCTTCCATGGGTACAGGTAAGATACTATAGCCCAAGTCTTTACCTCTCCTTAGTGAATGTACTGAGAAGACTATTTCTGTGGGAAAGTCATTCTGAGTAGGAAATTACACTTTATCAACAGATACTGAATTCATCTGGAATCCTCATTGAAAATCTTCAGAGCAGGAGCCTCTCATCTGAAAACACAGACATTTGACTGCAATAACTCTTTGATTTTTTTTAATAAAAATGAGTCACAAATAGAAAAATTGGGACTATGATAGTGCTTTACATTCTTAAATTTTCCAGATGATATCCATATGACACTTTAATGTAATTTAATTTTGCAAAACTCCATACTGTTTTGTGGATGACACCTTTTTTTTAATTTATTTTTTCTTTTTTCTTTTCTCTTTTTTTAATAAAGAAATAGTTCCCAGGAAGACATTCTGAAATTAGGTGCTTGCTTTGGCAGAAGAAAAAGACAGGAAAAGAAGGCAGTAAAATTGCTACTGATATTTATGTGAACTATGTCATCTGCAATATCTAGCTGTTATTTTCATATACAGAGACATTAATGTAAATCTAAAGTCTGTCCATATGCTTTATCCTTATGTACTGCATAACAAGGGAAATTTGAATTGAGCACATTAAATGCATGACATGTCCCACATAAAAAATTCTGGCAATTATCTATATAGCAATCTTCCCCCCCGTCCCCGCTACAAAGGAAGTCTTATGTCACCCAACCATCTTCGTCCTTCTGACTCAATTTCAGTCCAGGAAATTGACTCAATTTTTGCAATACACCTGAAAACTGGGCCATTCAGTGATTCGGCAGGAAAATAAATGAAAGCTTCTGCAGTTCATAAGATAATACTTTTATGATTTCATTGAATTTACCTCATAAATATAATGATAAACAGAAGGTCTTGCTATTTTTCTAGCAGGAATAACTTAAAAAAAGAAGAAGAAAGTATAATTTCCCTTGTGGTTTTGCTGTGCCATATGAATTATATTTTTTCTAGCAATATATTTAGCAGGCTAAAAAATTGACCCAGCATCTTTCACTCACAGACAGCTAAAATACCCTATTACTACAGAACACTTCTAAGTGCTGTACAGCACAGCTACATTGATTGTAAGCATGGTGATATTTTTTGATGGTAGTGTTAGTCTTTGCAATACTGTGAGGACTAGACCGTGGTTCCTTTCCACCTCCTTGTAAATAAACAAGGATCTGAAGTACAGTCTAAATATTTATATTACAATAATTACTAATAGCAATTATTAAGTCCAAACTGAGGAAGAAAGGGGTAGAAATAGATAAGGATTTTTTTTATGTCATGTACTGAGTCTTTTTAGAGTTCATACATGGAGATTTACTATCTTACAGTTTTAATTGAGTTTTGTTCAAATACATAATACTTTTTTGCAAATTATTTGCATGCATTATACTTATTGATTAAGAGAATGTCTCTTACTGATATTGGCAGACAGTTATTAACATAAAAAATCAAGTATTTGCCTACTGGTCAAGCACTCTCTGAAATCTGTGTTCCACTGCAATCTTATACAGGACAGAGGTGTACAGTGTATTATGAGGAACATGTAGATGCAGATAAATATAGTGAGAGATATATATAACAGTATGTAACAATAGAGAACTGAAGTTTAATGCTCTATGAATACAAAATGAAATGTCACCACCTCACAACCAAAGCAGCTTTTACAGTGCACTATTCTTTGACAAGTTCCAATTTTTCAACTCTATTAGGTTCAAAAACCAAGCGTTGAAATAGCTGAATTTCCCCATGGAACTGTAATTTCAATTTCTGCTCAGCTCTACTTAATGTTACCTCAGCAACCTTTCTTTTTTTTTGCCTTTTACACAGGTTTGTCTGCATTACCAGTGGGAAAGCATCCTTCATTTATGAGGTGGGAAAGGAACCTCTGCAGAGCCATTACTTCCCCTTTCCATAATGGTGTGAAGAGAGTAGACTGAGCCTTGATACTATTTCTTTACCCCAAGAATGTTACTGCACTTACACAGTGGCACCTGGCCATATAATTGCTTGAAGTATAGAGCATTTCTGTTACAGTCTATTCTACCCAGAGATGTTGGCAGAAGGTTGATTCATGCTGAGTTACAATCTGCATGTGTGGCACTGCAAAAAACATCATTTGGTGTTGGCTCTTTCTATGCGCCATTGGCACAGTACTTGTACAAAATCACAGTTTAGTTATTAGATATAGCCACTGCAAAGACTATAGTCTAGCAGTCTATCAATAGAATAATTATTTGGCTAGGATGACAATGTCATTAATTTCAATAAAATTATGGTTGTATCCTAGGATGGAAAAGAAATTTTCTTTCTGAACTATGGTCTCTACAGAGGAAACAAAATACAAATCATCTGCCATTCAATTTCTGATCTACTGGGTTTTCAGTGTAAAATCTTTGCAAAGTACTAAATTTCATTTTCTTAGAAAGTTTACATATATTGTTTAGCATTGTTTGTGTCAAAAAGACTTTTAATAGTAATAAAATGATTCTGTGAAGATCTACTTCAACATTCATTGACCTGCTGGCTTCACATAATGCAAGCCAATATTTTTGTACTTCACATTTCTGTATTATATCATTTAACATCTCCCATGTTCAAGCAGAAAATTTGAAGGAAATAACCTTTTGATAGTCACCATATGTTGCCTTTAAGGGGAAATCTAAGACATCAATTCATGAACATAATGGTGTTTTCTTCTATGTGAAATTGGACTGAAGTTAGCAGGACTGTCCCAGCACAGCACTGCCACTCAAATAATGGACATCGTATTCCAGTCTTAACATGCCTCTTTATTACCTGTACATCTGTGTGTGCAGTATTGAAAAATAGTTAGCTAAGATGTTAAGAAAAAACTTCTAACCAAGTTCTTGTTAATACAAGTTTTACATTCAAAGAAGGTTTAGTTTACCTATCCATCCAATTAATTGTGTTTTTAAATGATTTTTTAACTTATGAACATATCAAAATGCACCTTTTACTATTATCACAGTGACTAAAGAGTTGCAAGTGCCAAGTGTGATTAAGTACAGCCACATGTAAGCACATAAAATAACCACAATTCTGCTTTCCCTGCTGTCTAAAAGAGGAACCTCACGGCAAATCAGCATACTATTTAATAAGAACCAAAAAAACTGAACTTCTACCTAGTCTGCTTATTTACAGAAAGAAGAGTTAATGACATGAATCTTTGCACTATGATTCAATGTTTTTGGGTACTTAAGGTTCATCGGTATTTCAAGCAGAACTCTGTAATCTATAATCTATGACACGATAATGTTACATGTAAAAAAGATAATTAGACCTTTTAGGAAATGATACAAGAAAGAAAAGTGGAAAGAATTTGTACAGTGGATTACTGCACTTAGAATAAAAGGCTTCTCCTGGATTGGCATGGGTGCAATGAAGAATTTAACTCTGTCAATCAAACTGATTATTTATTTCAAATTACTTTTAATCTATATGATCAAGGGTTTATTTGTCAATAACTTTTTTATATCATAATGCCTTCCCATGTATTAATGTAATAAGTTCTAAATGGAGCTTGTTGAGTTACAGTCAGGGTACACAGCTCCGGAAAGCATATTTGCTCAGAAAACTGCAGTAGTTTCAAAACTCTTCTCTAGGCTGCCTCACTATTTGTCTCATCAGCACACCTAGATAACTGTTTTCTAAGAACAGATTAGCTAAAATAACAAAGGTCTCAATGGTCTCATTACCCATTGACATTGAGAACACATGACAAAAAAGCATACTCTAAACACACTACAGAAAGTTTTGACATTTCAGTAACAGGTAGAAATTGCATTTTGTTGGAAACAGACATACAGATTCTGTCTGCACAGTAAGCAAGAAGAAGCCAATTACTTACTTAAAACAAAAAGGGAAGAAAAACTAAAAAAAAAGACTGAAAGTACTCAATATATCAAGTTAAGCATTGCACATGACTTTGCAGGTTCAGTGCCTAGAAAATAAATGAACAGAAACACTCACCATGGATTAGCCAAATAATCCAGCCTACCTAGAGAAAGAAAAGTGGTCATATTGGTTTTGGGCATAATAAAAACTTGTTTTTACTTGGACCTTTGGCAAATTGGACTGATTATACTGTCTGTTCTCACTAATGAAAGCAGAATCAGCTGCTAATATATTGTTGCCATTAGGCCAAATAGCTTCACTTAATTTCCATTTACTCTTTGAATTAAAAGTTGAACAGAGAAGGATAAATTCTAGTCTTCTGAAATTTCAAATTTAAATGTCTCAGTTAAGAAATGTATTTATGTGCCATGTGTATCTGAGATGTAGGCAATAGTAGTCCCATTTACTCATTTTTCTAGACTCATTAAATAATCTAGTTTGATCTCCTGACCCAGTCCATTAAAAAGTATTTCCTGTATTACAAGGAGTTTCAGCTCACCTTGGGAGCAAGTAGGTGCATCTTTTGCTACAAAAAGTATTTAATCTGGCAAACAGCTTTGGGTTTTTAGGCATCTATTCTTTAGATCTTTTTGCAATCTCATTTCATGGTATGTGTCATGTCATTCATCCCATTTTATCACTTATTATGCATAGGTGTTTTTTCTTTTATTTTAAAACAAAGTTGGACTTTCTCATATAAACTTCCGGCAGTGTACTACTGTCACATACATACAGTTCTTCTAACCCAGCTCAATTGTGCAGATGTCTGAATCCAGTAATTTAGTAAGTAAATTATTTCTTTGTAGTTCAGTACTTCTGGTCTATTTTAGGCCAGAGAGGTGCGTATAAGACCCTGAAAGCACAAGCCTGAATGTAGACTGTAGACAGTTCAGTTAAGCAAGCTAGTTTTCCCATTATGCTTATTCACGTATTCAACCCACTGTACTTAAATCTAAAACTAGGAAAGAGGTAACTAGATACAAGACCAAGCTCTACTGTATTGAAAGAACCAGTCCATTCTCTGTTATTTGCATAAGAACTCATTCCTATAGCACATAATTTATTGATCCTATAATCAGTTGTTTGGCTGTCTCTTTCAATGAATTATTTCTGTTTGAACAGTTCCTATAAAGAGTAATAACATTTAAAGTGCTCCGTTGTTCACAGATATTCACATATGTAAATGAGCCATCAAACACAGTAAGAATATCAGGTTGTTGGGGCCTGCAAGACAATAGCAACTATCAAAATGCAGGAAAGTTAAAATAATCACATTCCTACACTAGCAAAAAAGAAAGAAACATTAGACACAGGCAAAACCTACAATACCCATGTGCAAAAACAAAATAAATTGGATAGTGTGAAAAATTCATTAATTCCAAGGAATTAGTTTCTTTCTGTGTGTGTTTCTAAAGAGAACTCCACCATAAAGTCTTTCTTCTTCTGAAATAAGGTTTATATTTGTAAATAGATAACCTTGCCAATGTAGGACAATGCACTTTCATGCCAAATATACACAAACACTAGCTTCAAGATAACTGTGAAATTATCTCGTTCATCTACATGGAGTGTTAAATGTGAGGCCTAATTAGCCAAATCTACTTACCATTTTACTGTTGATCATCCTCATTTAAATCTAAAGCTAAAGCTATCATTTTGATTAAATGGCAGTGTTAAGCTTATAATCAGAGGACATACTGAGGCCAAAAAAAAAAAAAAAAAGCATGCAGGGTGCAGAAACTTTCATTATCATCTTGGCCTTCAAATCTACCTGTCTTTTTGTGAACGTAATTTTTCTAATTAGTTGTTTTTTGTTATTGCTGCTTTTTCTTTGGTGAGAAATCAATTTATTTTAAAAAATATATATCAAATTATGAACAACTTAGTAAATAATTTCAAAGGTTTTTTCAGAAACTCAGTCTGTGAGCATACTGAGGAACTGATGGTGGCTTACCACTGCTATATTTTTCACTATATTTACCACAGTTCAGAAGTCACTAATATATGGGGTTTTTTTCAAAATGCTACTTATATAAGGAGTATGGAAATAAAACTGTGGAGTGAAAATTAAGGACAGACTCAGAATGTTCCTGAGAAGAAAAAGACATGGCAAGTTTAAATCCTGAGGCAACAAACTACATATGTTGACCATATGGGCAGGAGACATGATTATGGTGGGTGTGAAAGCTATTCTGTATCCTTAATATAGACTTCGTACACTTCCTTTGAGCATCTGCTAACATTTTAAATTTTGAAGTGGAAATCTCAGAGATAGTGACCAGGTGGCAGCAATATTGAAAAAGCTGTGGAGATGAAATAATGAGAGATTGAAGTTTGAGATCTGAGATATCTATGTGTTCATTACTGTCATAGGCAGTAGCTGTCAGGATCAGAAAAATAAAAAATTAGCCTTCACGACCTCCTTTATTCATCATGATTTTTTATGTTAGTGGTAAAGTTCTCCTCAGTGTTACCATGAATATGTTTCCTACTGTAAAAAGAACATTTTAAGGGAATAGTAAATAAAAATATATTCATAGACTAGTTTGGGTTGGAAGGGACCTTTAAAGGTCATCTAGTCCAACCCTCCTGCAGTTATCAGGGGCATCTTCCACTACATCAGGTTGCTCAGAGCCCCATCCACCCCAACCTTGAATGTTTCCAGGGATGGGGTTTCAACCACCTCTCTGGGCAACCTGTTCCAGTGTTTCACCACACACACTGCGAAAAATTTCTGTATTATATCCAGTCTGAATCTACCCTGTTTTAGCTTAAAAATATCTTGTCACCATCTTTCTTATAGGCTCCCTTTAAATAATGAAAAGGCTGCAATCAGATCTACCCAGAGCCTTCTCTTCTCCAGGCTGAACAAACCCAGCTCTTTCAGCCTGTCTCTTTAGGAGTGGTGCTCCAGCCCTCTGATAATTTTTGGGGCTCTCCTCTGGACCTGCTCTAACAACTCCATGTAATTGCTGTGATGAGGTCCCCAGAACTGGACACAGTACTCCAGGTGGTATCTCACCAGAGTGGAGTAGAGGGGCAGAACCACCTTCCTTGACCTGCTGGTCATGCTTCTGGGTTGCAAGTCCACATTGTCAGCTCATGTCCAACTTCTTATCCAACAGTACCCCAAAGTCCTTCTCCACAGAGCTACTCTCAGTTCCTTCATCCTCCAGCCTATATTGATACTGGTGATTGCCCTAACCCAGTTGCAGGACCTTGCACTTGACTTTGTAGAATCTCATGAGGTTCACACTGGTCCACATCTTCTCTCAGTGAGTATTGCCTCTGGTTTCACTTAAATAGGAGTCTGATGCTGCTCAAACCTGTAACAGAATGCAATATATTAGTAAAGCTGGTTTCAGTCATCCCTGCCTTCCCCTTCCTGTAATTTTCCTTTCAATTGAGGTAATAGCTAAGTGGTCTGACAGACAGAATGAACGTATCTTTATGAAATACTTAATCAGTGACTGTCCACTTTGATTTGGATGAAATATAATCCCAGCTCCTGCTGCTCTCACTGTTACCTACTTCCTGAAAACAATATTGTTCTCTTGATTGTAGAGTGGTTTTACTGGCTAGCATTGCATTCAGGTTCATAAATCCTTTCCCAGAGATGTGTCATTAAACCTTCTTTTTGAGATGAAAAGAGGTGGGGGTGTTACTAGTCAAACAATCAAAAATACTCCTTTCAAAATATAGAATATTTTATTGTATTACTCTGAAAACAAACTGCATTCACAGTTTGCTAGGATTAGAGCTATGGTTTCTACTCTGGCAAAGTTATATGACTGGATAAAGTTGACATATTTTTATCAAAACCATGTATCACCTATGACTTGTCTGTTGCACAAAACTGTATCACAAGTCAACTATGAAATACTGTAGCCAAAAATCTTCAAGGATCTTCAGAAACTAAATTCATTATGTATTCCTTGAAGCCACAGGTAGAACACGAGAACAGAATACTTGGTTTACCAACAAAGAGGTATACTACCTCAGAATATTATGGAGATTTAATAGTAATACTCAGCATACTGAAGCACTACAATATTGTTGGGTGTTTAGAGTTTCTGGTGAACTTAAGAGATAGGATAGAAAACCTGTGCTCTGGGGATTCAGTTGTGTCTGTTTAATCAAGATAAAGAAGAAAGTAAGCTATGAGACTTTAAATAATTATCTAGCATAATCTCTTGGTAGATTGTTGGCAAGGACATAGAAGCAGGCGTTCAAAAGCAGTTTTAACGGAACCACTGAATTTTTAGTCAGCTCTTTTTTAATGTGTTAACTATAGCGCATCTATTACAGGTAAATGTTCTGTATGTTAAAACTGCCTTTTAGCAGTTTTCAGCTTTTGTCTGGAAAGAGTCATGTAAAGAAGCAGAAGAGATCATGCTGGGCAAACACACGAGGCTTTATAGCAAACATGCAGCAGTGAACAGCTCTAGGCTTACAGGATGGATTTTTTTGCTATTGCATATCTGGCCCTGCAATTAGCAGAAGCCAATGCCCAAATACTTGCCTGTAGCTGCTGTGCTTTTCACAACTTAAGCCACTCACACTCTCAAAATCACACTTGAACTTTTCTTTCAGATAACTAGAGAGTTATGGATTTCTTTTTGTTTCCATTTTGGGAATCTCTAGGGACACTTTTTTTTCCTCAAAAACAGTAAAAACAGTAAAGTAGGATCTTGAAAGGAAAATTAAATGTCCTTGTTAAACCTTTGGTTGCATAGACTCAACTTAGTCAGAAATATAAGCAATTAAAGCCATCAATGACAGTGACCATAGGGCATGTAAACATCTTTATTATGTGGGCCCTACCTTCTATGTACCTCAGCTTCTCAGAGGAAATTGGAGATCATAATACATCATGAGAAAAAAAAATATGTTAAATGTTCTTATGCTACCAGAAAAATATATATGATTAGCTAAGATAATAGAATTACGGGCATTAATATTCACTGACTGAAATTCATATGTATTCATGTGACTCCAGAAGCATGGGCCCTTAAAAAAAGGAAAAATCTACATAGTATCCCAAGGTTCTTAAGGTTCTTGAAAAACTAACAGTTGTAGGCAACATGGGCGCAGCAACCCACACATCATCACTTCTGTTGAAGAAGCATTGGACTAATTTATAGTAGTAACTCCAGTGTAAGCAGATCTGGAAATACTCCGCATGTTCTATTCTCTCTATCAGGAAAGAAAAAAGATAAAGAAAAAAAAAGTTACTTTATTCCCAGCAATTGATCACAGAAAATAACGGTCTGGTGGAGTTCCCTTTGTACTTCATGAGTGTGCATAATATTACAGTGTCACCATGGTTATGGAAATATTTATTTGCATGGTTCATTTTAAATACACACATAAGACAGTGAAAAAGGCACAGCACAAAGGAAATCCAGGAATGGAATGCAAAAAGAAGACTCAGTGATACCAAAGATACACACATAACAACATGCAAGGTCCAATTACCAACAGCTGGCCTGCATCTGGGCTGGGTTTGTGAAGGAGGTGTGAATGATACGGCCAATACTTTAACACACAGCATTATTTATGAAAGTCACTAAAACCATAACTTCACATTGGGAAGTATTTGACATAAAAACCTAAAAAGAATTGCCTGGATTTATTCACATAGTATAGAGATCATACACAAAACTGCCATATTACAAATAGGGTCTCTTTCAAAATGGAGGTTACACCTATACTAGAGGTTTCAAGTATGATTTTAAGAAGGGAGATTACAGCAAGTGTATCCACATGTGATAGTTTCAAATTGTGTTCTGTCGTTCTGACTGCTGCACTTTTTTAATGTGGTTTCTCCAAAACAGTAACAGAACTTGCAACTAACAAGTTGTGCATATTTGTTATGCTTCAATTGCCCTATAATGTGTTTGTAACCTTAATACAAGTGAAAAGCATCTGTGGCATTTCTTCAGTTTCTTCCAATAGCAAGAGCCTCTGCAGTTCATTTGTTTTCCAGTAAGTTGAAGAAATAGTCTAAAATGAAAAAGGCTGACAATGAAACTATGTCATGATCCTTCACAAGGACATGATATTACTCATTCAAATCTTGTCATAGAATAGAAAAGGCAGGATCAACTCATTGCTCTTTTTTTGCTTTCTTTTTCTTTTTTTTCTTAATGATACTGATTTTCTTCCTCTGAAGTCATGTTCATTCCTAATAACCCAAGAAAACTATTGCAACAGTTTTCCCTTTCCGATGAGCTATTGTTACTATGAATGTATTATTGTTTCATGTATAGTCTACATATGAAACTTGATTTATTTATGGTCTGCATATGAAACTGAGATGGCCTATTTCAATCAGTACAATACTACAGATTTAAGGAATAAGTTCTGGCTGTTTGCAAACCCTTATAAGGTGGAAGAATATATGAGGAATACAGATTAAAGACTTACATTTCTTGTTCTGGATACTTGGTTGAGAAATTTCATCATTTTTCTCCATTGGTTATGTCCATGTGAGAAATCCTTTAGATCACAGAATCGTGCTGATTGGAATGGAATTCCATGGACAATTAGCACAACCATGTGCTCAAAACTGATCCTGTAAAAGCAGGTTGCTCGGGCCATGCCCAGGGAAGTTTTGAAGGGCTCCATGAGCTCCCTGGCAACCTGGCAACACTGTTCCAGTGTTTTACCATGTTCATGGAGAAAGATGTTTCTCCCTTATCTCCTTGCACATGTAATACGCTTCATCTCCTTGACTGTTTTTGTGGCTCATCAAAAAGCTTGCTCTGGTATGCTCATGTCTTTCCTGCACAGTGAGACCAGAAGAGAATACTAATCCAGATGTCACCTTTCAATAGATGTCAAGCAGATGGGAAGGATCACTTCCCCAGAACTCCTGACAGCATTCC
>NW_009952366.1:1921662-1930562 GCF_000747805.2 Chaetura pelagica | reverse complement strand
TCCTGCTAATAGAGCCAAGGAGGTGGTGGTCCTTTTGCAGTGAAGGCAGATGGCTGAAACATGTTCAAATTCTTGTGCAGCAGGACTCTCAGATCCTTTTCTGCAAAACTGCTGGTAGAGTTGCATGAAATTGTTGCCTACTAGGTGCAGACTTTGCATTTACCTTTATAAAGGTCATTTTCTTCATGTTGTATCTGCTAGGTCATTTCTCCAGCCTGTCCAAGGTTCTGTGAATAACATCCCTATCCTCCACAGCACTGATCTCTCCTCACAGCTTGTTAGAGACACTGTCCCATTCTATTCCATCACCCAGGTCATTAATAAAGGTGTCAAACATCATTGCCCCAGAAGCCATTGCTGAAGGATACCACCTGTAACCAGCCACTAGTTGGACTTTGTACCACAGATCACACAACCTTTTAAGCCCAATGCTCCAGCTAATTTTCCAACCAATTTATTGTCCACTTATCAGTTCATATCTCTCTAATTTTTCTGTAACAATATTATGTCAAATGGCAACGAAGTCCTTGCTAAAGTCAAGGTACACAACAGTCACTGTTCTTTCACCAGCCTTACAGACAGTCATCTAATCAGGCAGAACAACCAGGTTAGCAAGGAATAATTTGCCTTTGGTAAACTGACACAGCTTCCTTTACTTTACGTGGCTGGAAAAGACTTTGAAGAGTTCTCAGTGACTAGGGTGAGACTCACCAGCCTGTAGTTCCCTGGATTCTCCTTTTCACCATTCCTGAACATGGCTGCAACATCTATGCTGCAAACATTCACTTCATTAATATATGACTCTAGATCAAGACCTTCAGTAGAAATCTCACTATGTATAAATAACAACCTTGTCCCAAATAACCATATATTCCGAGTAAGAGTTTATGTCTCATGCAAGCATAAACTTCAGTTACGGCTTTTAAAGGACACAGAAGATACTAGCAGAACTGAAACTCTACAGTCTTGGACAAAGAGGAGAGGAAAAAACCCAGTCACTTCCAATCAAATTGCTAGCTTTAGAATTATAGACCAAAAAACTGCAAAAGAGTTGGGATCTGATGCCTAAAAAGTCCCATGAAGACTTCAGATGATGAGAACATTCACTTTAACGCATTGCTTAAAAGCAGTGAGAATGCAGACATTTGTTATTATTTGTTTACAAAGTTATAATGGCCTTATAATGCAGCATGTCCTCAGCTTCTGAACCTCATGTCTTCCATTAATTTTATCTGTACACTTCACAGTTTTTACAGGGTAATGTTCACAATGTTCTAAGCTCTAATTGTTAATAGGATTAAATATTTAAAAGTGCTGTTCTTTTTTTTCCTTCTTCCCAGTAAATGTAGGTTGAATATATGCAAGCTGCAGATAAAAACACACTTTTAATTTGGAATACATGCTTTGCTAACATCCTACAATCTGTAGTTGAGAATGTTTAATGTTGGTATATATTTGTACATAATTAAAATCTAACACGTCATCATCATCTCCCACCTGAGCTGCTGTCATGCAAGAATAAGCACTTTACCTCTAGGTTTTCCATTGTATTCCACATGTTTATCTCTCAAAATATATTTTGGACTAAGTAGCTATCCAAGGGTACATTACATATGGCATAAACACATATTGCCTTCTTGGTAAACTCACTGATTTCTAATTAGTACTAATGGAAGTTAAGTGCATGCACATCACTCAGAGAGCAGTCCTTGTGGAAAGGAAGAAGATGCTGAATGTATCAGGTCTCACTGTTGATATCACAGTTGTCATATGGAAAAAACAGAAAATTGAATGAAGGAAGAAATATAATAATTTTGTTTTTTACTTCTCACCTGTATTCACTATCCATAGGAATTATCTCACAGTTTCAGTACTGAGAGCACAGATTATTCACCCATACTTTAAATATGCACTTTGATCTAATATTTTTAGTAGAATTCAAACAGACACTACATTGTCTTGATGATAAAAATTTTGACCAACATTGATAAAAAATATTTACTTTTATATGTGCAGTCAAAACATTTTTAAGAGAGCTGTGGAGCACTACTGTTTCACCAGATTTCCTGTACAGTTTTGAATATGTCACTTAAGGACAGATCTACGCCACAGCACTAAGTGACCATGTAGCTGGCCCCTTTGCAGAACCTACTTTGAGAAAGACACTTCACCAAAGATTCATAATCTGTATGCCTGCTCACTTTAGACCCTGTTTGAGATTAAACAGTAGCTAATTGGAGACTAAGTTGTCTCCAGATCCCTACATAAGTCTCATTGTGGATGATGGATTTCAGCAATCAGTATCTTTGCTTACATCTACACAATTTTTATTGGTTGTGACCAAGTGTAGATTTGTATTTATTTACCTACAACATTATAGAGAACCAGTAGTAGTGTCCATACTGATTTGGAGGGTTCTGGAGCTGATTCAGTACTCACTCTCTCAAGAAGTTTTCTTCCTTTTCGGCTTACTCTAGATGTCAACTATAACACAAGCCACCATGAAGCAGTGTTACAATCAGGAAATTTTGAATTGAGTAGGAGCTCGAGCTCTAAGGTCACATTACAGTGGAGCCATTTTTCCAGTTTGCTTCAACTGCTCTTAATGCAGAATAAATTAAATGATGTTAAGACAGTATTTAATGGGGGAGTAGACTAAATGTCATACAGATAGTCAAGATAGATAGAAGCAGCTAACTTAAGTGTTGTGACAATATCCTTCCCTACTTGGATATTAAATAATTCCCCTGACAGAAGAGAACTTGATAGGAAAAAAAAATAAAACACACAAAAAAACCCCAAAAAAACACCCAAACCAAAACAACAGAGAAAAGCCATTCCTGCCTTGTCACTCCCTTGTATAAAAAGAACTGTGAAAAATGGAGACACTGTCTTGGTAATAGGAAGAAACAGGAGAAAAATAAGTTTGCCTATGATTACTATAGACAAAACCAACAGAATTATGAAATAAATGAGATTATTTTGCCTAAGTTGGGGAAACCTTAGGATACAGCATATTTAATAGCTAGTTTACTCTCTCTTCTTAGATCTAATGTTAGAGCCAGACCTATACAATCAGATTTACGGCTTGGTTATGTTCCATGATGTTTGAATTCTGGAATCATGCCTTTGTGCCATCGGCAGCTAGCAATAATAACACATCAAAGGCTATGAGTGGTTCTTTACGAATCCCCATGTTTCTCCCATTCTCTGAAATAGATTTTATCTATACCACACAACTGCAGGATTTGGACTATTTTCTTCAGAGGGGGAAAAGAAAGGAGAAAAAAAAAAAAAAAACTTTTTTTAGCTAGTTTACTCTCTCTTCTTAGATCTAATGTTAGAGCCAGACCTATACAATCAGATTTACGGCTTGGTTATGTTCCATGATGTTTGAATTCTGGAATCATGCCTTTGTGCCATCGGCAGCTAGCAATAATAACACATCAAAGGCTATGAGTGGTTCTTTACGAATCCCCATGTTTCTCCCATTCTCTGAAATAGATTTTATCTATACCACACAACTGCAGGATTTGGACTATTTTCTTCAGAGGGGGAAAAGAAAGGAGAAAAAAAAAAAAAAAAAGCTTTATTCCATAAAAATAATAGAACATATTAATATACTTAAGGCTTGCAGAAGGGACACAAGATGTGCACTGGTTCACAGCTTTCTGTGCAGGATCTTGATGATCTTTAGAAATGCTCTTTTCCACTTACTGACAGCTTTCCTACAAAATCTGCACAGAAGTCTTACAGCCTGTAAAATATGCAGAAAACGTGATGTTGCTATGATTCCCATGGTATTCTGTAAGATGAACTTGAGAAGTGGAAGGTGTTCTCAGAGGAAATATTTAACAGCTGTTGTATAGCCACAGCTCATATCACAATGAGTTGCTGGAATACTCTAAATGTTACTCTACTTTACAGAAGAATATGGCAAAGTGAATAATTCTACCTTTATACTTATACTTAGTGAGTCTTTCAACGTTGGGTTTACAAAAGACATTTTTTCTAATTTCCAGTCCAACTCATTAGCCTGTAGAAACCTGAAAAAAATCTTGCTTGCCCACTGAAAGCCAAATGACTTTTTCAGTTTTACCTGTTGAGTCTCGTTTTCTTCACTTTATGCCCTCAATTATACATAGGTAAATCTTCTGTAAATGATCAGAGACGGGCTCCCATGCTCCTGGTATAAATGTTAGCATTTTCATTTTACAAGAAGTTCTGCCTACACATTCCCAAATTGTACCTCAGCTGTACACAAATATGGCATTATTTTAATTGCTTCTCACTTTGTTATTTAACTGAATGAGGAAAACTAAAGAAAGCATTTTCATGAACGCATGTAAAAGTCAGTAGGCAACTAATTTCCATGTGTCCACAGAGATTTACAGTGGTTTAACTAGACATACTTGAGTTAAAATGGAACATCTAGCTTTTACATTGCTAAAATACTGTGTTTAAAATCCCTTAAAAATAGGAATACATTCCCATTTTAATTTGCTATGCAGGAGAACTTCATATATATATTTATTTGATCTCTACAACTGTGGAAACTAGATTACCGAGAACCATTTATCCTCTCTGAAGTGAGGAAATCCTGTGATTGCCATTTCAGTAATGGAAAGCAAAAAGAGAGATTAAGAGCTAGCCCCATAAAGGGATTTTGGCATGTGGCCACCAGAGTGGAACTCAAAGCTCCGACTAAACTTCCTATGCTGTGCCTGGAGGAAATTATCCATTCAAGAAAAGGATTCAGAGCAGTCAGCATGCTGAACCACGGATATGCTTAAAATTGAGAATAGGAAATGATGGAGGGAGCACATCGTTTTACTCTCACACCTCTTTTTGACATTGATGTATCAGCTCTGTAGACTACAACAACGTATGGAAGCACATGATATAGCCGTATCAAAAGTATTTCAGCATGAAAAATAAGCCAACACTTAGCTCTTTATAATGATCATACAGACATGAATAACTTAGGTCTCTCTAAACTTTACATTAGGGCATGCATTTTAGGCTGGAATTTAAAGACCCAAACCTTTCCCTTGAAGTAAAAAACTGTTTCACTGGAAGAAGATAAGCCAATTTCCCTTTTCTTTTAAAACACGGCCAGTGGTAAAGCTGTGCTTCATTAGAACATTTAAACTCACGGCCTTCCTCAGCATTGGAACATTTAATTTGACTTTTTTCTGTCTGATAGATGCATGCCCTAATCATAAAGTTAGAGGACAAGCATTCTGCATTAAAATATAGAAACAATCCTAGGAAAAGCAAGTGGAAACCAGGACTCCTATTTTCATGGGAGAGCAGTAATCACCAAATTATTCTCTCTCAATTTATCTCCTCATATATATGTAATTTTTGCTTCCTAGTGGCACCAGGTCAACATACTGGGTGAGTTTTGAGGCCTTATTACTAAACTGCATCCTTACCTACATCTATGTTTTCTTTCTGTACTGCATGTATGTAGAGGGAGAAGCTGTTTTTTAGTGTTTTGCAACAACACAAGCTTGAAGGAAAATCCTGACATATATTCTTCATCTCTCCCTCTGGATTAGTGGTAAAGTACTTGGGGTAGTGAAGCAGGGGCTATGTGTTCAGCTTCCTATTTTGGGAAAAATAATATACATATCCATATCCAAACAAACACATATATATATGTATGTGCTTAAATGCATTTGAATTATAACTATATAGTATATTTAGTATTATTCTGTGTTCACATTAAAATAAAACGTCTTTTATGAACATGGGTCAAAAAGTCAGTATTTACTCCCTTTAAACACACAGTACTCACTTAGTGATCAACCACAGCAATACAATGAAAGCAATTGGACCTAATTCTTTCCATCTTTCAGTAAAGCACTAAGGTCTATGGAAACATACAGACTCAGTTGCAAGCATAAGAAAGAGTAGTATTTATAGAATATGTAATTCCATTCTTCATAATTCCTAGCAGTTTTATGTCATTCAGATATGTAGGTATTAAATTAGACCTTTATTTAAATGTTTATACATATGTAATAATAAATATGTAATTGTGTGTTCAAAATGTTTGTGTACAGAAGCTTTTTAAAAAACATCTATATTTTTTTTCTGATTTTCACTGATGCTTTAAAATCACAGTAGGCAAAAACCATAACTGTTTTTGCATAGGCAGGTACACATGAAAGTATACAGGGATGATTGTACATCCTTTTTTCTTTTTCCTATGGTTAGTTCCCTTGTAAGACAGGTACAATTCATTGTATTTGTTACAAACATAAGAATGAAAGCAACCACATTGTAAAGTGAAAGACAGTTTACAAAAATGCATATCTAAATTATGTAACAGCATAGCATATATTAGGAATGAATTATTCTGTGCTATTACAAGACATCTTTTTCTTGTGGGGATATGGGCATGGTTATTGTTGCTACATGTGTAAAACTATTTGCACAGAGAAATCTTAGCTGATGGATAATACAAACGTGTTTACAGTGTGTTGTTTCCTAAAGTTACAGGGTGTTTTGTTATCTAGCCATACATAAGCAAAAATAAACTAAAGCTTTGTTTGGTTTTTTTTCACTCAGTGAACTTTGCTATAATTCAAGTTCTGCTCTCTAATGATGAAGTTTTGATTGACAAAGGGCTTTCTATCGAGCAATGGTGGTATCTGGGCTCCCAAAACTGTTGTCTTTCTCAAAGACAGATGGTAAATCTGTCAGCAGTAGCATTGTGCACAACAGCAGCCCAGATGCTTTTTGTGAGAAGGCTTTCCACCCCTCTAGAGTACCAATGGGCTACTTGCCAGAGAAAGGTCCCCAAGGCAATTAACTGCCTCTGAATTAAACTCCAGCTGTCTGGGAAGTCAAATGAATGCAGCTTGTTTGGTCATACACCATTTAATGTGAAGAGTCTGCTTCTTTATAATTAAGGTAGTCTTCTTTATATCAATCCAGCTGTGTTCTAAAAAAACCCCAACAACCTAGGTGACCTTCAGTGTTCAAAATAGAAATTTTGGTTTATGTTTCTTTTTGGTTTTTATTTAATTAAAACGATAGTCCTATAAATTATTATTTTGTCATTTTTGTGCATGTATATTTTGCCATCCACAGGACCTCAGAGCCACAGTATTTGTAAGCCACTTAGTGAAAACTAAATAACAAAGAAGACTAAGAAACCTTTTTCACTGTGTTATCCACAGATGAAGTTTTGCACTTCAGCTTTACTGGATCCCTGCATCTGTCTCTAATATGACTGGGACACACTGTAAAATTGATTAAAAACTGGAAATTTACGTTAGCAGTTACAAATTACATAAGATTACATTTTTGATGGACAGAGTATAAACCTAATTCTCAGAAATACCAGAGCAATTGAAATACAAGCTAGATCACAGTCCTTTGTACGCTACCGGTATAGTTGTTAGATCTCTGCTATGCACTATCTTGAAGTCAACAAAGAATATTTTCTTTCAGTGATTGCAGTATTAGGTTTATGTAGCGAGGTTCTTTTTTTGGGGGGTTGGAGGGACTGGAGGGGTGGCTTCTGTGAGGACACAGCAGGATCTATTAGACAGAACCAGTGCCAGCTAGCTCCAAGAGAGATCCACCACTGGCCAAACGTGAGCCAATCAGTGAGGCTGGTAACATCTCTGTTGTAAAATATTTTAAAAGGGTCAAAACCACTACAAAACAGAGGCCAGTAGAGAGGAATAAGAAAATGTGAGTGAAACAACCATGCAAGTTAATGAAGAAGGATGGGGAGGAAGTCTCCAGGAGCAAGTGCAGAAATTTCCCTGCAGCCCATGATGAAGACCACGGTGACACTGAATACCCCCCTGCAGCCCATAGAGGTCCATGTCTAGCAAGTCATATGAGGACCATCTGAGGGAACAAGTGTTGTTTAGTTTGAAGAAGAGGAGTCTGAGGGGACATGTCATTGCTCTCTACAACTACCTGAAAGGAGGCTTCAGTGAGGTGGGTGTTGGCTTCTTCTCCCAAGTGAATAATTACAAGACCAGAGAAAATGGTCTAAAGATGTGGCAGGGAAGATTAGATTGGATATTAGGAAGAATTTCTGTACTGAAAGAGTGGTCAGGCACTGGAACAGGCTGCCCAGGGAGGCAGTTGAATCACCATCCCCGGAGGTACCTGAGAAATGTGTAGATGTGGCACTCCAGGGCATGCTCTAGTGGCTGAGGTTGTGGTGGTTTTTTGTGGGTGTATTTTGACGGAGTATATGTGGTTCTGTTTGGGGTTTTTTGTGCTGATGATTGGACTTGGTGATCTCAGAGGTCCTATCCAACCATGATGATTCTGCGATCCTGTGATTCTGTGTTGGAACAGATGTCCACACGGCAGCCCGTGGAGTACTCTACAACAGAGCAAGCAGAAGTACCCTGAAAGAAGCAGTAGTCCGTGAAGAGCCCACAGAGGAGCAGGTTTCTGATTGGAGCCGTGGCCAGTGGAGAGGCACTCACGTTGGAACAGGTTTGCTAGCAAAATGTATGACCCTGTGGAGAAGCCGTACTTGAGCAGTCTGTTCCTGAGGGACCACACCCTGTGAAAAGGATCCACACTGCAACAGTTGGTGAAGAACTGTAGCCCATGGGAAGGACCCACATTGTTAATGAAGATCGATATGCAACAGGAGGGACCCCACACTGTAGCAGTGGGAGAGTGTGAGGAGGAAGGAGTGGTAGAAACAAACTGTTATGTACTGACCACAAACCAAATTCTCCATTGCCATGGGCCACTCTAGGGAAGGAGGTAGAAGAGTTGACAGGCAAGTTGAGCCTGGGAGGAACGGAGAGGTGGAGGGAAGATGTTTTTAGAGTTGTTCTTATTTCTCATTAACTACTGTGATTAATTGGCAATAAATTAAATTAATTTCCCTAAGTAGAGTTCAT
>NW_009952366.1:1899150-1921616 GCF_000747805.2 Chaetura pelagica | reverse complement strand
GCTTCATGTCATTATTTCTCACCCTGTCCTGTTGAGAAGGAGTGATAGAGTGGCTTGGTGCACACCTGGTAGCCAGCCAAGGTCAACAGTTACAAATACAAATTATATACTAAAGTATTCTTTGAAATATGAGTGCTTTTATAGAGACATTGATTTTAATAAGCGTAAAGTAATTCTAATACTACTGTAGAGCAGAAATAGAAGGGACAGAATTCCACTGAGCTCCCAGGCTCTCATTTTCTGTTTCTATTCAGCTCAGTTCAGCTCAGGCACTGTTAGACACTTTAGCTTGGCTGCAGCCTAACACTTGGTAAGGAGATAGCACTGAAGTTGTAGCCTTACAATATAAAAGCCAGTGATTGAGGCCAGGGTTTCAGACAGTGAAGGTGCAGTATGAGAACTCTTCTGAAAGGTAATGTAAACTTCACAAAAAAAGTGACAGCACAAATAGTACTGGATGTCACAAAAAGGGCAACCGTATTTTCCTGGATGTCTAACTTCAATTAACACTGTAAACAAAATTATTTCCTTTGCTTTCAGTAAACCTCTGATTATCTGCAATCCTATTTTAACTGGCATTTACTTAATTGGCCTACCTACTAGAATAAGTAGGGTCAGATGCCTGGATAACTGGAGACAAAAATAACCAGCAAATCAACTCACAATCACAGTTCAGTGTGTACTAAGTCCAATGAAATATTGTTTTCAGAAGCACAAGCAATTTCTGGTCCACAACAGTCTGGCAAGATGTAGACCATAAGAAAGTTGGAACTGAGCTTTACAAATGATTTTATGAAACATCTGCTCTTTTTTCTTTGTCTCACATGTTTTTGCTGACAAGGATTCCTCACTCAGAATGTTGGATATCCAAATACAGAAATAGATATCAAGTGAAAGAAGAGTTGTTTGGGTTGTGGTTTTCTTAAAAGAAATTTATCCAACATACATAAAGCAGTCAAATCCTCTCTGTTCTTCATATGTGTTAACCCTAATTCTGTTTTTGTAACTGAAAATTCACTTGAGCAGCTCATCTTTTGTAGAAGACAGAAGGAATACAATGGAAGTGACCCTTATCCTTGCTTTACTGATCCCTTACATTGCAGACATTCATATAGCACTAATTTCACTGAAATCCCCCAGTGGTGATGTCAAGACTACATGACCCAGTCATTAGAATAGATTAAAATTTTAAATTTAAGTACTTTCATAGATGGCCATTGAGTTAGACTGTGATGAAAAGATGGAACAGAAAGAATTACATGACACAAGTATAACTTGATAGGTGTGCTGTTACATACACCCCTCCTCCAGGGAGGGCCACCACTGCAGAACTGACTATGTGCTCAGCCTCTCAGCAGACCCCCAGCACTTATTGCTGGTTATCAAGGCTTCTACTGCAACAGAGGACTCATGTCCCTGAAAGAGATGGAGTCAATTTTCTGGATTTAAGTAGGCCCTTATGAATAGGTCTTCCCCAGCCTTCTTATAAGGTCCTTTCAGGTATTGGAAGGTCACTGTAAGGTCCCACCGGAGTCTCTTCTTCATGTTGAACAACACCAACTACACCAGCCCAGCTTTGTAAGAAAGGTGCTCCAGCTCTCTGATCATTTTTGTTGCCCTCCTGTAGAAATGCTCCAACAGATCCATATCCTTGTGCTGGGGGCTCCAGAGCTGGATGCAGTTTCCTAGTCATCTAGATTAAATTCTTAGTGCATATCAGTAATATGATTTAATCCTATAAATAAGGGATTTCCTTTACAGAAGAAAAAATTGGAGAAATAATAAAATAGCAGAAACTGATCTTGGTTCAAAATCCATCTCTAGGAATCTTTCTTCTGTAAAAATTCCTCCTTCAGTAGGATTTTGTAGAATGTAAGTCAGCACTGAATACATCATAAAACTTGTAAAACCTGGCATTTTGACCAGTTAAATAATACACAAAGTCATTAGAAGTCATGAGCCTAATTTCACTGGGCTTCTTTTTCAAAGTTACAGACTATCTGAATATTTATCAAAGGCAAAACTCTTTTATGAGAGGAATTTAATGTGCATATTATGAAAACTAACAAAACATAACATTAAAAGTGACTTTATCAACAACAGGATACAACCACAAAAGTTGAAGCAAGATTTTGGCAAACAAAGAATGCTAAGGATCAAGACAGCCTGGTAACTCTGCTTCATGCAGGATTTCAAAATAGCAAAATTTGATTTTATTCTGAGTTGGAGCAAAGACAGTAATTTTCATGCTCCCTGAAATCAACATCTAAACAGAAAAGAATTTGAAAATAAAAACTGTAGTTTCTGTCAAAATGTAAGCAACCAAATATAAAACTAAGATAGCCAAGCTGGCTGCCAAGGTGACTGCCAAGGAATCGGAAGGGTAAGAGATTCCTCTAACCCAGCAGCTCACTCTAACTCCAGTCTATAAGATTAGCTGTTAGAAATCAGTATGTTTTTCACATTAAATGCTTGTTTAAATTTCTAAAAAATAGCAAGCAATAAAAAAAAGCTATCTATATCACCAATTATATTTTTCAAAATCTTGGAAGAACATGGCACTTTTCAGGATATACCTTTATGTCACTAGCTATTGGGTAATTGGCTGGAAATGTGTGTGAGTCTTTCTGGTGATTAGGATGCATTATAAGGAACATTGATGGTAATTGGAAAGATTGAATGTGAGAACAGTTTTAATAAAAATGAGACTTGGAAGAAACTGATTAGACCAACCATCCCATATCCCAAACAAGAAGTTGTTCTTTATGGGGTTTGGTCAAATTTTCCTTGAAGAAGCCAATAAATACATTATTTTAAAAGGTTGTTTTGTTTTTTTTTTCTTTTTTCAGCTAATATGGCAGCAAAGGGTGGCATGCAGTCCCATCAGAATACTGACCTGATCCACTAATACAGTATTTTAATTAGTTATTTACACAAACTAAAGATAAACACCAGATTTTATCCTCCGTCCCCCTCCGCCTTTTTGATTAAAGAACATCAAATTGTGGCATAATCAGAATAGTTCCAAAGGTTTCAAATCTACTTGTAGTTAATAACTAGCAGTGTTAATATAATACTTAAAGATTACAGATTGCTTTTAAACAATGTTCCTGGTTGTTGCATGCAATAGCAATCGGGAAATTTCCCTGTCATTACAATTCAAAATGTTAGAGTCTAAATTAAGATTTACAAATGAGAGAACTGAAAGAAATACATGGTCTTTCATGTATGTGGTTAAATCGTTAAGCTACTTTTGGAAATGTTTTAAACCATTTGTATTGATTAATTGACCAGACCTTAGGTGGGGTAAATCAAAATAATGTTAATGACTGCAATGCAGCTATGTCTTCTGATAGAAAGAGGAACAATTCCTGGAAAAATCATGAAGTTTTTCCCCATCCCCCAAGGTAGGTCCTCCACTGGAGTATTTCAGTTTTGTACAGTGAGCTTTAAAACATTATATTGAGAAATGCAGTCCAGGGAGGAAAAAAAACCAACAAAACCAACAAAAAACATGCACACACACAAAATTACAATAAAAAAGAACAAATATTCACCCCACAAAATAACTGCAAGGAAATACTTATCCTAAAGAAGGGAGGTTTACAGTTAAAGAAATATGGCTCCAAAGACCACAGGAGTAAGGTTTTCTGTGTTCAACATATATGAGAAGAGACAATAAGTTTAAATGCATCACAAGAGATTGAGTATTTTAAAAGGTTTTCTAAAAGTAAGAAAAGCAAAGCATTAGAATAGTTGGCTGAGTGATTTGAAGTTAAAGTCACTGAGGGTTTTAAAAAGGGATTAGGTAAATATGCACTAGAAGTTATATAAACATAAGGAATCCTGTGTTGTATCAAAAGAGTGGGTGAGATGACCTTGCAGTGGTCCTTCCAAGATTTTTCCATCTCTCAACTGTTCTTATTTAGCCAGTTATTCTTGAAAGCAAGTTTGATTTCTTGAACTTGAAGGATTTTATTTTTTTTTTCCAATTCATACAGACATAAGTACAGACAGCAAATTTTAAGACAAGTTCTCTTGTGCTCTGGTCTTTTTAAACTGTAAGGAAAAAAATGCATGGGAAGGACAAAACGTAAAAGTCATATTTCAGAAGAAATAATAATGCGTGGAGGAAATATTGCTAAGGTGAACAGTGGCAAGCATGATGAACCTGAGAAGATAATCTCTTAACATAGTATATCGTTCTTAGAAACTGAGTTTGGTGTGAACTCAAATGTCTCTTGGTTCTGTAACTGTCGAAAACAGCCTGGCTCTATCTTCCTTGCACCCTTCATTTGGGTTTTCATATACACTGATAAAATCACCCCTGAAATAGGCTAAAAAGTCCCCGCCCTCTCAGTCTTTTCTCATAAGACAAATACTCCAGTCTTTAATCATCTTTGTGACCCTTTATTGTACTGTCCAGTATGTCTATGTCTCCCTTGTTCTAAGGAACTCAGAAATGAACACAATACTCCAGGTGTAGCTTCACTAAGGGGTGGATACCTGTTGGAAATGGTTTGACTAATACAGCCCAGGATACAATTATCTTTCTTTGACACAATGGTATTTTTTGGGCTCATGTTCAACCTGGTGTCCATCACAAACCTCAGGTGTTTTTCTGCAAAGCTGTTTTCCAGACAGTTTGACACTCAGCATTTATTTAGGCCTGGGGTTGTTCCTCCCTAGGTGCATGATTTTGTACTTTCCCTTTACTGAACTTCGGGAGATTCCTGTCAGCCTGTCAAGGTCTCTCTGGATGGCAGCATGTCCCTCTGGCATACCAGCCACGCCTCCCAGTTTTATGTCACCAGCAAACTTGCCGAGAGTGAACTCTGTCCCATCATCCAGATCATTAATGAAGATATTGAACAAGACAGGACCTAGCTAGCTACTAGCCTCCTCTTGACTTTGCCGTTCAGCCAGTTTCAATCCATCTCATTGTCCTTGCATCCAGCCTATACATCAACAGCTTGTCTATGAGGAATTTATGGGAAACAGTATCAAAGTTTTCACTGAAGTCCATATGGAGAATATTGACTGCTTTCCCTTCATCTATTTGGCCAGTAATTTCTTAGTATTTACACTGTGCTTTACACTGGGTACAGTTTGTAGTTCTGCTGAGTCAGAAGAAACTCTTGGAGTTGCAATTGCTCTTCATAGACTGGATATGCTCCTCATCTTCCAAAGCTACCAAAGTACATTCACTCTTTCCTACACATCTTGTTTTGGATCTGAGCATGAAGAGATAATCTGTACTCCATTTAGTGAAGAAATGGTAACCACATCTAAAATTCACAAAAAGCTGTTAACTAGTATGGGATAGATCTCATGCTTTTGCAGAAGAGCTCTATGGTCTCATTTCCATTCCTTGTGGCTTCACATGCTTCACAATACTGGCTGATCTTTGGCCGACCTACAGCTACCAGGCAGTGTCACTGCCACCACTGAATCAGAATGGTATTTGACCTACTGATCAAATGCACCTGTCACACAGTGTCCTAGAATGGAGCCAGAGGCTACAGTGCAGCAGTACAGCTGTGGGCTGGGTAACCCACAGGGCTTTGCTCCAAGGCAAAATCCCTACGCCTGTCTCCCACTGTTGCCCAGGACCTGCACACAGCTCTCTGGGCTGCCCTTTCCTGCCTCACACCAATGCTTTTGCAGATTTTGAGTGAATCAGGTTCCTTGGGAAAATGTACCACTGAGAAGGCAAGCCTCCCAAAGTGAGCCTAAATCAGAAATAATCTGCTCTCGGGTCCAGGAATATTGATGTCCTTATTTGTAATATGGTAAGACCTAGCAGCTTCCCAGTCATCAACAGAGAATGCAGCCATGCAGCAGATGATAATTTTATTCTATGGGAGAAAAAGTGAAAACGAAAAAGGGAATAAAAAAGGGGGAAATAAAAATAGAAAACAGAGAGAAGAAAGTTAAAAAAGTGAAGAGGGAGAGGGAGAGGGAGAGAGAAAGGGAGAGGGAGAGGGAAGGGGAAAGAGGAAAGAGGAAGGGGAAGAGCTTTTTAAAAAAATATGTTTTTTTTAAAAAGAAAAAAAGAAAGGCAAACAAACCAAACAAACCACACAAAAAAAAAATAAATAAGGGAGGTTTCATTTTAAATAACTTCCAAGTCAAACATTATATTTTTTCTTAAAGGAAAAAATGTTCAGATGCAAAAAAAAAGCAGACACTTTATTAATTTTCCTCTGCACTGTGTGATAATGGTAACTGCCATTACCCTGGAACCAAAAAGCAAATCTACATAACAGTAATAGTACGACACTATAGCAGAGAATTAATTCTATTTTAGTAAGTACCAATCTGGCATTCAGCTTCTGTAAATTGAGGTCTTTATGTTACATGGAAGAAGAAAAGACATTGACTAGCTACAATAAAGCACAGAGAACACAATTATTGCTACAAGAATGCTAGCAACTCTTTTAACCATTATGCTAGTAACTCCATTTTATCCATTGAAAGTTTTGTCCATTAACATTAATTTGTAAGAGCTGAAATTTAGTGTGAATCTTTCCCAAACCAGATTATATCATCCCTACCATTCAGATATTTTGTCACTCTCTCAAGTGTTCTGTATAGCCAGAAAACAGATACTGGATTAGATGAGCCCAAGATCTAATTCAGCATAGCACTTCATAAATTTTTAAGTCAAAGCTGTGCTTCCTTACACAAGCATAAACAAAGCATCCATAAGAAAGCCTACTACATTCTTCTCTCTAGTCACAGACATGTGAAAACTCCATTGCAGCAGAAGACTAGGCCTGGGGAACACACTTAATAGTACAGTCAAAGTTGCACAATGAGACAGAGATATCAGTAAACTGAATTGAAAGCCAAGGTAGTGATATTGTTTCCTTCATAAATGACTGATTTATAAGAAAACAGTTACTTGCTATACCACACAAGATATCCCTTCCCTTTTTAAACTTGCAGCTATTGTATAACCAAACTGTGCTTTCGTGGGACAAAATTTACTGCAATTTCCCTCAGCAACAGGGCAGGATTCTTTAAAATGCAATCTTGCCTTAAATGTGGTTATTTAATTCTCTGTTCATTATGCTTCAGTGATTCCAACATTAAAACTGCTAGCAATGAATATGAAAAAAAATTAAGTGCCAGCCACTCAAACTCAACCTGAAAGCCAACCTTAGAGTATTTAATAGAGTAATAAAGATCCTGCAGACCAAATTATACCTCAGTTACAAAACTGTAGGTTCATTGTGTTCTATTATCCTTTCAATTGCACCTTTGGCACCATATTGCCATCAATGTTTTTATGCATCTGTAATCTTAAGTAACTAACTGGAATCTGCTTAATCTTACCCTAGCTGGTGCTCTAGAAAACATGACTTCATGTTCTCCTTTTCTAATATTTCTCCAAAGATAATGTAGAGAAAAATAATTTTAGAAATCCTAATGTTTTTGTTAGTATACTTAGTAAGGAATACTCTCATAAGAAGCATGAATCTGTTTGATCAGAAGAACAATAGAAATCTGATAGTTACTGGTAGTATGCCTGAAAATTCAGCAGAGTTACATCTACTTTTCTCAAAAAGAGCTGCTGCAGAACTTCAGAATAGAATTTGCACAATAAGGTGCTTTCACATGAAGGATGAGCAGCTTCCTGCACAAAAGCCCCCTTGATAATCCAGACACTGTAACTATAAAGTGTTGCAGCTAAACTACTATGCTGTCCTTAAGAAAGGATTCTGAGCCTGTTATGCTTCCGTATTTAGGCTATTTCTGTTCTAGAAGGGAAGTTATTAGAATGCCATGAGCCAAATGATGGATTCTAAAAGTAATTTTTGTCCATAGTTAAAAGATCTTTTTTTTAGTGTTTTAGTTCCAGACTTCCATTGGAATAAATTACTAGTGTTAAGCACTTAAATACTGCTTAGAACAAATTTGTTTAAAATTTGTTATAGATTTGTCTTTGATCACTGCTGACCTGCAGTACATACACCTCATTCATTCTTGAATAAGATTTTATTCACAATCTAATTGTAATAAAATAATTTATGGAGTCATACATACCTGAGTGAAGGGTTAGTTTTAAAATCTTTGGAAGAGAGAGCACCCTCGGAGGCCATAATTGGAAAGTTTAAGAAAACATCTTTTCAGTAATAGCGTTAGAGATCTGTCTTAAGGAGGGCTGCTGTGCACATAAACTGTTCAACATAACTGCATAATTTAGTTTAGTTAGATTAGTACAACCATATCCTCATATGTTTTACCCATACAAGGTGTTGCTGACGTACGTACATTTCAGTTAAATCTAAAACCTAAATGCAGTATCTTTTAAATAAATCCTTATCCCTTGGATTTGAAATGTAACTTGGGATACTCCAAAAATAATAAAATATTAATTCAACTATCAGAGGGTGTAAATTTAGTACTCTAGTTAATAAAGGTATCATTTTACTTGAACATTTTCATGTAGAGGAATCTTCTCTTTTTTTTCAGATCAGTAATATAAAATTTCATGCTACAGTCTTATCAGTATGAATTAAATGAGGAATAAATAAGACAGTTCTTTAAGAAGAGTCACTGTATAACTGTAATAAATTTTGAGGGTGAACAAAATGTATTTTGAAAACTATTGTTTTAAACAGTATATATTTTTTCTATTGTTGTAGATCAAATTTCTCAATTCAACTTTTTCAACAAAACAGTGGAAAGAAGTTTAGGGGATGGTATTTTTAAGTTTATACATTTTTTTTTTTTTCTTCTGAAACAAGAAAGTTGGAATCATATAAAAAAGACTGTACTTTCTTGTACTGATGAATGTGTGGAACTAGAATTAGGTAAACTCCAAATATATTCAGAAAACAGGTCATCAAATTTTTCTCCAGTGGCAAGATATCTGATATATGCTGCTACTTAGAAGAAGGAAAATTATCAGATTGAATTAATTAAAAAATGCTTATAGCTATCCTGAAGAGGTAAAAGAAGTTATAACCTGAAAACCACATTCATGCAAGAAAAATTTTAGTGCAAATATTGGTTTTTTATTAGTATAGAAAAAACGTATACATGTCTGTATTGATTTAAGACTATTCAGTTTCAAATTGGGGCCTAAATGGCTTCATATAGAAAAGTGTTTCTAGAATAAAGCATGTGGAAAATAAAATGCTTTTTAAAAAAAATAGTTTGGGGGTTGCCCAAAAAACTCTTCAATAATATCTATAATATCCAGTTGTAATTTACAGTCTTAAGCAATCAAATTTGTTCTTCAGATTTCTTTTTTAATACTTTCATTATCATTATGGGTCATTCCATCTGCCAGGTATGCCAGCAAAACTGATAGGTTTCTGCTTCAGTAGGTCTTAAGCTCATAACTTTAAACATCCTATGAGCTCTGAAAGTCTAATTTTCTATCTGAATTTGTTTTGCCTCATGTCATAAAATCATAGATGTTTCATATAATGAATCTTGAAGTATAGCAGAAGGGAGCTATAAATGTAATACAGTATAATCAGAATGAAGAAACTTCATTTAGAAAACCAGTTTATTAAACTTGGTTTACACAAACCAAGTGAATATAAATCAGGAAGAGATTCACATACAGGAATTTTACGCCTCTAACAGATGAATTATTGCATATACAACCTCAGCTTTATTGGAACTGGCTCTGGTCTGAGCATCCACTCAATAATTCCCTTTCAAATAGTCTATCCCACACAAAATATTGAAAAGAAAAATGCTGGTGGATTTGAAGGAATTATTTTAATGAGACATTTGCCAAAGGTTGAACTTGTATAAATGTTGTCTAACTATATTTAAACTGTTATATCTACTCTTCACTTACATTGCCATTTGCCAGCTTAAAATGGTTATTTGTCTTGTTGACCCCCATTACCTTTATAGAGAAACAACTCATAGTTTTGTCGCTATGCACTGCAGATGAAAGTAACTTGATATGCAAAATACTCGTTGAATTTGATTAAAACAACAAGCATTTAAAATTCATGCAAAAAGGTATAATCTTATACAGGCAAAAACTTTCTCTTAGCTCTATTAAATGGTTCTTCACTTGCTGCTGTTAAACTTTTTCTCAGAAAAAAAAAAATTAACTATTACTTCCTAGCTCGGTCTGTAAAAGAAAATTATTCAGGTGATCCTGTTTGGAATTAATTATAAAGAAAAAAAGAAAAGTTGATACTGGAATAGTAATGGTGAACTTAGTTCTTAACCACTTTGGAAGATTTTACCTAAAGTTTATTAAAATAAAGTGTCCCAAAATACAAGCAGTCATCACAAGAAATAAAAATACTGTTTGAAATGCATGAGGAAATTCATTCTCTGTCTCTCTTTCGCTCTTCCCCCTCTCAGTAAGAATTACAAGGTGTTAAAATGCTATACGGCTTGAAAAAAAAATGTTCACAAAACCATCTGAGGCTTCTGAGCAGAAAAGGAAAATCAATTAATTTGTTGTAGTACTTGAAACTCAGAATAAATAAATTATTCTCAGCATTAGACAAATAAGATAACAGCAGGAAGTTGTGGGGCAAAATAAGTGCTTTGAAAAGTGCTGTGGAAGTTCCATACACATAACAGAAGACAACAAATGAAATATGGCAACCATTTTGACCCCTGGCAAAGAGAAGACTGTCCTGGAATTTTATTCATGGATTTCTGGAATGCTACCAAATGCAGTGCAGTCAGTAGGACAACTCTACAACTGCAAAGAGGTGTTCAAAAGCAAATTCACTCTCATATATCACAATCATATATTTCAAACAAGCTCAATACTTAAGTTTTCTCTCAAGTGTTTGAACATGAGATACAGTGAATAAATAACCAATGATCAGTGGAGAAAGCTAAGTTTCTCCAAGCTGTTAAATAAAATAATGAAAATCTGTCTACACTTGTAAATTCCACCTTCATTGTCTGGTCCCTGTTGTTTTATTTGTTCAGAAAACATTCTCTCCAACTGCTTATCTTCCTCTCCATGCTTCTAACAAAAGAAAAAAATCCACCAGGAACTATTACAAACTACTTATTTATTTGTTTTCCTAGATGTTGTAAGAAGTAGCTTCACTGTAGAGTTTTAAAACTGGTTTTGAATCATTCAGTATGGTCCCCATTAGAAATGTTACACTTCCAGAGGAAACCAAAGGAAACATTTCTTCCTGATCCTAATTGTTGAACAATTTGTGTTCTGAAATTTGATTGATAGCTGTTACAAATTTATCCTAGAGGTACTAGGAGAATGCTTTTCTCATTTATGTGATGTTGGTATATGCTTTTTAAATTTACTATGCTGTATACCTAATTCCTTTCTTGCGTTAATGAGCTCCACACAGAAATTCCCTGCATAAACATTTGCTTTCCTCTACATTTTATAATTAACTGTTTTAACATTGAAAACTTTTTGTTCTGTTTTGCTTTATTTTGTTCTGTTTTTAATCATGGATGCAAGTACGTAAGTGCAATTGGTTGATTATTTTCTGTTATTTTTCATTACTTTGTGTATGACCCCGAAGTGATTTATACATGAAATAATACAGAAATATGCTTACAGTTCTTGAATCTGAGAAACTAATTAAAAGGAAGTCTGAATGAATAGTCAAAAGTGTTTAGTCAGTCTTGATCTCCTCCTTTGAAATCAATGAAGTTTTCACCATTGATCCCTTGGGAGCAGACTAAGCAATATTAAAATCCAAAGAAGATAAGATAACTGTGCAATGACACTGCAAGTCACAGCTGAACACTGACAACAGGTTGTCCATCACAGGATATCTAAACTAAATAAAAGCATTTAATTTTCCAGTTAATTTTTATATTATTTTCATTCACATTGTGTATTATTACTATTATTATACGTTGTGAAGAAATTAATGCCTTTAGTAATGACATTCTGAAGTATTTCAGAATAAATGTTCTGACTTTTTCTCTATGATGCATTTGCATGATACATCAAGAAGTTCAGATCAGCGCACTCACATATTTTGTTGTTGTTGCTCTGCTCAGGGGCACATTAGCTGTATCGTATCTTCCAGCTCTCCTGCTGCTGTTCACCAAAACAATAACCAAAACTCCTTTATCTTCTTTCATGTCCTGTCTGCAGAGGGCCAAATCCTGCCGCTGTAGCGATTACCACAGACCAAGCTGCAGGAAAAGACAAAAGGCATTTGAGTCACAACAATTACCATGCAGGTTGTAGCATCAATGTGAACAATTCTTATATTGCCTTACAAACTGTATAAACGGCACCTAAAAATGAGCAGCTAGTTCAATTTCCCTGCCTTTCATCCTCCAGAAATTCTAATCAGATTGCTATCCGCTCTGTTTCTGCATAAACTTAATGCTGATGTTAGTATCTAGCCTTCATCTGGGTGCTAGACTGAGACAACCAGACTGTAGCATGATTAATTATCAGAATGTTATCATTTGAGTAGCTGTTATTTAGGATTTTACTGTGAGGTTAATTACCTAGTGTTGTAAGGTGCTTACATTTCTCAGCAAAAAAGTATTATAGGTATATATATTGCATATGGATACAGATATATATGTAAAAAATATTTTTATGGATATGTTTCTCTAATGTCTATTGACTCCTCTTTCTAAAAGGATTTCATTTGTTTACACATTTAAAATATTCCACTTGGGAATCATTCAGGTTGAACTACTTTCTGTTGTGCAATATATCTTTAAAAGTTTAACAAATCCATGCTGTAGAGCAAGAGTATGATTGAGGATTCATATTTCAGCAAGTGTAGCAAAACAAGTTGAAGGATATACTTTTGACATTCACTTAATAATCCCTTCACTGCAGCCTGGAGAAAGTACCAAGGTACAATCCTCTGACAAACTGTAGTTGTCACATACTCCACACGAACTGCAGTTACTTCAGCTTTTTGACTCAGTGCAGTTACGTGGTTTTGAGGCAAATCATCCGCTCTTACTGTAGGCTGCTCAAGTTCACAGTGTAGTTTTGATAGTCATGAGCTGGATTTCTACCACAGAAAAATCAAACAGACAAACACCAGTTCTGCTTAAACTTCTGGTGGGTACACAAGGGTCCAAGCCAAAAACTGCTTCTTCAAACAGCTTCAAACAATATACACAGAGGCATTCAGGGGGTGGAGATACTCAATTTGAGATCTAACCTTATCTTTGTCTACACTGGTTATCTCAGTGTGAAGTCTGTTTGAGCACCTTTAGATTTGATCAGGCATGGAATCCTTGACAAATACATCATTTGTTGGTTGCACACTTTCCAAATGTTTTGGGTTTTTTTGCTGTTTATATAAAAATGTATTTTGAGTTGAATGGCAGATTGGATTTGCAGAAAGAGACTCTTTCAGTCATACCAACATAGGTTCATTATCTATTTCATCTATGATTGATTATTATATAACTAAAAAAAACCCAAACAAACACATGTAGAACTACTTATGCAAATTCTATAAAATAAAATTACTTTGAGTAACAAAAATATGTTATTAATTAAACCATTTTAGCATTATCAATTGCATTTCTGTTTATTGATGAATGCAGATGAATTATTTTGTGATATCTATTGCACAGATTCACATGAAAATCACTGAATATTGCTGAGTGACATGGTATAATTTTTCCACTATATATATTTCTGTTCACACAATTCTTCAAGCTTGAGTGTAAGTGATAACTCGAGGTATTCATGTCAGGTTATTTTTGAGTATTCTAAGCAGTCATGCAAAGCATTCAGTCTGACAAACATCTGCATAGCGTGGACCAGCTAAAGCTTGTCCTTGTAATAGTAGGTTAGTGTCATGTTTGCTGCCATCAAGGATGGCCAAGCACAGCCTGCCTCAGATCATTAGCCAGCTTTTGGAGAACTCCGTCAGCAACACCTTTGTGTGCTCCAGCCTTGGAGAAAAAGAGATGAGTGCAGTAAATATGATTTCACCAAACAAGTAGTTTCTAGATGTGATAATTTAATATGCCCTTATCTTAAAATTTGGGATTAAAAATCTAGTTTAGCTGCATGTCATATGTACATATCTGCTATCTCGCTTAAGCCTGAGCCTTTTTTCTGTTTCCTATCAAGTCACTGTTCCATACTTATTCACATTACAACACTGTCTGCCTTAATATTTTCCCCTGATGTTGAACTATTGTTCCGTTTGCTGGCTGCTGTGGATGTCTCATTCTCTATTCTCAATCAGTGGGCCTGTGAGCCAAATTCAGAAGTGATATGTAAGGTGCTGTAAGATAGATTGCATAATGTTAACTGAATTCCCTCAGTATTTCATACTCTGCTCTTCATAATGTGAAAGGCAATGTAACACAATATAACTCTCACACAAATTAGCTGAAAGGAGTTGAGTAAGCTAAAGCATCTCCTACCATAAATTATGCCTTCCCCCAGCTGTTTATTATTTGAGTTAACTTTGATTTAAATACAGGAGGCCTGAGAAGAGAGTAAGATAGTAGACACAAATCTAAGGTAATTCTCTGTGAGTTGTGGGTGTACTGGTGAGTTCATAGATAAACTATGCAAAACAGGTTCTGTGTGGGTTACTTCAGCTCAAAGGCAGTTTATCTACGTTAATTACACATCTGCCTGGCTCTGTGTATTTATGAAGATACTATGCTCCTGAGTCAGCAGAATAAGCCATCTAAGAACTGTTTTTTGTGGGAAACACAAATAAAACACTCATTGCCTCATGCTGACTCAAAGAAGGGACATTTTATTGAAAAACTATTTAACGATCTGGATTGTTTCCGTTATTTTCAGTATCTCAACTTCTGAGAAAAAATAATGGAGTTGACTGTAAAACATACTGTCTGTGTTACTCCTCACTTTTAGCTTGTGTATCATTTCTTTCAACTCTGCTTCTTCAACTGAGCCACATACATCTGAGAAACAAAATAACTTTGATGGCAGCTTTATGTATTAGGCAAAATAAAACATCCTCTGTTTATCAGCTATTTTTTTAATTATTTTTTTTTAAAGTTGTTTTTTGAGGGGTGGGTTTTCAGAGAGGAAAAAAGGAGTTTATTTTCTGCAGTGGTTGAAATGAACCAGTACAAACTCTTAGGACATAGGAGAGACTTTTGTGGACAGCTGGTGGTGACAGAAAGAGTGAGAATAAAGCATGAATCAGGATGTCAGGAAATTCTGGATAAAATGTGGAATTATATAAGAGTAAATATATGAGGGGGAGGCAGTGGAAACAGATTATGAGCTTTAAGGCTGGAGAAAAAAATAAGGTAGGTAGTTCCTCTGCAATACATTGTTAGTGTCTCTGCTAAGAAAAAAAAGTTATAGCTCAGAGAAAGGTGCAAGGCACCTCCTGCTTTAAAAGTTACTAGAACAAGTAGTAGGCAAAAGAAATCTAATCTTTAAAAAAAGAACAAGTCTACAAGGGTGAGCTTCTTCAAGTTCTCTCTGGTCTACTGGCTCTATCCTGTCTGCTTGTTTCCCTGAGGAATTTGTTGCCTTCATTCGGACAACCCACATTATGCTGCAGAGTAGCTTCTGGGAAATGAAGCCTACAATAATTGAATTTCCATATTCATTTTTCACTGAAGGTGGGTGTGTTTGCAATAGATACTTTTCACTAAATCCTCTTTGTCAGAAGAAGATTGCAAATTGTGTCTTTGCAAGTTCTAACCCTGTTGTGGGATTTTTAACAATACAAATTTCAGTGTTGCTGATATGGCCATATTATTAAGGAATGCATATAAAAGAAAGAAATGGCACCTTAGACCCTACACAAACTCTCTGCATCTGAGAAGTTTGTACCATATATACACATAGTCATAGAAATTAATAACAGCAATGCTTTGTTGTTTGTCTTGAATATAAAGATATTTGAATGGAAAAGTTACTTGGTGTCTAAATTAATCTCCATCTTCTGTGCTTCTGAGCTTTTGGACAATCCAGTAGTGTCCAAAAAACGTGTCTATGATATACTTGTGCAATACTTGCCTTGCAAAAGCATGCTGTAGACATTGCCTAAGTTAGAATTACTGCTGGAGGAGTACTGGTATATTAATTTAACAGGCAGTCTTACTGTTAGAAAATATAATTTTTGTATATACTTTAAAGTTGGATAAAATATTAAAAGGGTCAATATTTCCTATTGAACTTCACTGCAAACATCAAGAATAGTTTTAGTGAATAATTTCAGTTTTAACAGCTTTATCTACATTACAGAAAAATGGTACATAGAAGTAATCTTTTGTCTAGTTTTTAACAAAAAGTTGTCCAGATACTTTGGGTTAGGATTCTTTAATAAAAGGATACACTATTTGCTGCTTTTAATAATTCCCAGTCTCTTGCCTGAGAGTAGTGATACACAAAGTACTAATCTGGAAGCAACATCAGACTAATGAGAACTGACAATTTGTATATATAGCCGATCTGGAATTTTGCAGAGTCAAGATGATCAGAAGAAATTCAGTCTCCTTCACTGACTTGATCATGATGATGTGAAAAGTTTACTATCCACATAAATATATGCTTGGTTTTAATACTCCTGTCAATATCATTTTTTCCTTGCATGTATATAATCCTTATAGTTAGTCCATAACCACAAATTAAAACTATCTAATATTTTATGGGATATCCATAGGTATTTGAACTCCCTAATTCTAAAAGTTCTCTTTCTCCTATGAGGCATTCCCTTCATGTACCTCAGCTTGGGGAGTGGAAAAGCCCCATTATATGCTCTGGTTCCTATTCAGTCAATTAGTACACACTGAGGAGTTACTCTTCTGTGACAGACCTACCCGTAATTGAATATATGTCAGATAAGATGTTGCACTTATACATCCACTGGGAGCAGAAATGAAGACATCAGCATAAGGCACACAAAGATTTCTATTTCCTTTAATCTCAGTGAAACAGCTGCCATTTGTTTTCATTGTGCAGATGCTTTAACAATCCAGGGACTGATTTACCTGACTCTTGAAAGAATACTAAGTCATTGTTTCAGCTGAAGATATATGAGTTCAGGCTATTCCACTGCATGAAGATGATCGCTGACAATTATTTGCCAACCTATACAGTTATCACTAATGTAAGAACCACCTAGGAGCCATTTGATCAATTACCAAACGTGAGTGCAATTTACAATAGGCTTTGGGTAATGTTAGTGAAGTTTAGTACTTTCAAGTTTGAAACATTAATTGGTATATCGCTAGTAGTTTTTCATCTCAAGATAACTGATTGGTTCGCAAAATTACAACCCATTTTTCAATTCTAAACTGAGGAACGCACAGCAGGAAAACAACTTTTTTAAAATGGTATTGTGTAATTTCTTTTTCTGGGTGTAAACTTCATTCAGAATATATCCAAATTAAAAAAAAAAAAAAGTTATTATTAATAAACCATATGAAAGAAAGGCAGCATCTAACTGCCACATGTTATATTCATGAGCCCTCCATCTCTAGCCCACACCTAATCAACTGTACAAGTTGACACTGCTTCATTCCACAAGGACTCAAAGCAACCCAAGATTCCTTATGTCAAGAGAATCACTGTTTCCTGTTTATTCGTTCCTTTGCAGCTTCTTCATACAAAACCTGCAGTGCAAAAGGGCGATGGACAAGGTTAAAAGCTGTTACTTTGTCATAAGGTGTTGTGCAACCAAAAGTGAAAAAAACTGAAATACAATCAAGTCAGATAACATAAATTATATTGCAAGAGACCTTCCATATCTTTATGACAGGGCATTCAGTTACCATCTAAAGATGCAAGTGATCCCCATGTACTGGGTCAATTTTCTTGCATAAAACAAAATCAATGGAAAATGACAATGAGTCTTTAATATTTCCAATATTGAACAGTTAAAAACTTTCATATTCTGAAGGTTTTATTCAATTACAAGAAAAGGCTTGTTAAAATAAATAGAGCATTTTAGTTCACCCTGTGAGAAACTCCTATTAAGGACAAATGACTGAGTCAGAAAATTTCTTAAGCTTCAAAAACAAGTTGTATGGCTAAAGGAGATTCCTCAAAATGCACACTAAAAGCATTTTATTCCTCTTCTGTTTTTACAGATGCAAATTGCATTGGATTTAAACTGGAAAAATAAAGTGGAGAATTCTTGCCACTCTAACTAACCATGTAGTGCCTCAGTTTGAAATTTATAATCCTTTCCTCTTCTTCTTTATATTTTTTTTACTCAACAGAGGTAGCATTTACAAGGCAGTTAGAATCATAAGAAAATACCCTATAGTCAGTGATGATCATCCCTTGATTGGATTCTGCTTCAGGCTACAATTGTTCATATCACTTGTTTCTTTGTATTTTTGGGAACCACAATTGCAGTCAAATCTCAGACATAAACAAATAATCACAGTCTACTTTAACTGAAAAGGGATTTCTCTTTATACAGAGGGGAGTCCTACTGTCCTTTTCAAAGAATAGAGAAAAGTGTTTGTCCTACACATACAGAAAAGAATACTAATCCTTCATTTACTCTTTCTGCATGAGTGCCACAAAGCCTGTAGGGGGATATTAGATCAAGTGCAAAGTGTAATACCCTGCATTTTCAACTCACATCCTAGCCCTGTTGATTCTACTTCATGCTTGCTTGTAAGGAAACATTCCCAGGCTCAGGTGTCACCTGCCTTTAATGTTACTCAAGGGTGGTCTCTTGATATCTGGCTTATCTGAGACCAATCTTAGAAAGTACAAGCTGCCTTTCCCTATCTAACATAACTATCCAACCCAAACACTCTATAAACAACCATGAAAATAATCTTAGAGGAACTGCAATTTCAATGTTTAGAATGTTTCAAATTGCTCCAGACTAATACTAGTCCAAAATAAAAATAATGGGGCTAACTGATCATAAATGCTGCAAATATGCTTCCTGTAGCTATAGCATAATTTTAATGACTTTGCTTATGGGTAAAATAAAGTGTGGCTTAGGATGTGAACATTTTAGTTAATTGAGACATTTTATTTTTCACATATTCTGCAATAACTGTCAAAAGCTGAGACTTCTTTTGCTATGGGATTAATCATCGTTAAACACTAAATTGTAGGAACGTAAAAGCAACTTGTCAGACATTAACAAGGCCTATGGATTTAGCAGGCAGTACCACAGAATCAGTGTGTAGGCCATCTTTAATGGCCTTATGTCATTACAAATGTATTCAAATCTCTATGCCCAATCTATGATTGATTCATTTTACAAATGTATTAAATCTGCTAAAGTAGCTTTCTCAAGAGACTGCCAGAAATTAGATAGCTGATAAATGAGTTAAGAATTAACTTGTTCGTTGAATGTGCTCAGAAAATAGGAAATTGTCATGCTCATAAATTGCATTAACTTTAGTACATAGCATAGTCAATAATAAAGCACTTCCAGGATTGCTCATTGTGTGGGCCCTTTCCAACAGAAAGAAAGAAGGCAGAATATCTCCTCTTTCATCTGCAGGTTTTCAGACTGTGCCCACATTCTGAGGGTGACTGGATATTTCAGTAGTATGTATAACATAGTCTATCAGAAAACATGTTAAAAATGAGCATTAAGGAAATTGAGTTACTTACTTACAGAGTACCACAACATTTCCCAGGCTGCCAATCATCTTTTCTTTGTCAAACACACACTACAAGTCAGATTTTTAGCCTAGCAGACAGTGAAATTAAATATGTCACATTATTTCCAGGCCCAGAAAAAAGGTATGTCAACAGCAACTTATTTGATGAAAATACCTTTAAATAAGGAATCATGTGGCGAAAAATGCAGAATAGTAGATATAGAAGAAAACATTTAGTTTGACCAACAAATTAATCAGAGGAAGAGTCCTAGAGGTAGGCAGACCACAAACAGCTTGCTCTCAGTGGCATCATGGGCAGCCAAGAGAATTAGCCAGTGTGTAAGAGTGAATGCTGACAGCAAACATGGAAAGAAGGCTTCACAGGATGCAGAAGCAAGACATGAACTGAATTACCCTGAAGATTCGAAGGGCATGAACTGCATTACCCTGAAGATTCGAAGGGCATGGACTAAACTGCAATGTAGTGAGAAAAATAAAAGTGTATCTAATTGGTTTGTCTCTGAATTTTGTTTACCTATGTATAATACTAATAAAATCATTGGAATCACCAACATATGCTTTGTGTTTAGTATTTAACAATTGCTTTTATTTAACAATTGCTTAACAATTGCAAAGTTATGCAAGCCAAAATTTAGACTCAAGGGGTTCATAAACTCCAGGGGATGTTGGCAGTCCCAGGTGCCAGTAGCTGGGTCAGGGAGTTGTCAGCTCTCAGGCAGGTGGCCTTCAAGGATGTGCTTCTGTCCTTTATGAAGAGCTGTGGACACAGGGAGACTTGGTTTGAGAGCAATCACAGAAGCCTCAAAAGTGTTCATCTAGGGAGGACTTGGCTATGGTTCTCACAGGGTCCTAATATCTCCAGGTGCCTAACACATTGCCCTCCGGGAAGAAAACAAAAGACAAAGGTTTAGCCTTATGTTACAGTAAGAACACAGAATAGCCACAAAGATTAATACAGTGGGTGCCCTTTGAAATGTCATTACATCAATTATCCATAAATCAATTCTCATTGAAATAACAGCCTTCTATCCTTCTGTTCATCCTGCTCTGATCAGTAATCCTATCTACTGGTATTATCTGTGACCCCTGGGATAACAAGGCTTCCTTTGCTTGCTCTGTACATTTCTTCATAGCAATGAATTGCCCTGCACATATGTACTTTTAAACCCAGGGTTAATAAGGCAATCACTTGTTTATTAGAGACAATTACATTTGCTCCTCTCACTTGATGTTGTAATGTGGCATGTTTCAAGATATAAATTTTATTTTCTGGGAGTAGGTTGAATTTCGGTGTGTTAAAAAGTTTTGATTCACATATAGCACACATATTTCCTAGTTTTGGATCATCAGGGACACAGGGAAGGGGCCAAATGGTATTTATTTTATTCCCCCACACCCAGAACACTGTCTGGTGAAGACCGGCCTCTCTGGGCTAGCAAACAGAAAACTGGATTAAGAGAGAGAAAACACAGGTCAATATTTTATTGAATATAACAGATAATACCCCAGGTACTGACGGTTTATGGATGTGAGACATAAACTTTTACACTATAGGTCTTAAGTATGTTGAGGACAACAACACATAAACATTTGATATTGAGAATTTTAATGTTAAAATAGGCTCACAGCTCCTAATCTTTGTCCTGAAAGGCAGAAAAACATGCAAAGTCTTCCTTATCCCATAGACCTGGATCACAGATAAGGGCAATCCTTGCTGAGAAAAGGTTTTCTTCCTCTCTGGTGTGGAAAAATCAAGAAATCAGTCCTTACAAATAACTATAAAGCACACATCCTTATAAGTAATGAAATATGCATATCTTTACTGATTTAGAAGTTTGTGTCATGGAGATAGTATTTCTAACAAGAGTAAAAATGCTGTTTTATTAAAATCTATGTATTTAAATATATATAGGGAAAAGTCTACACTCCTTGGCCTTGAATTTTGCAAGTCTGCTTAGCTCTAATGGAAACACTAAGCAAGCAAGCAAAAATAAAATACTTGCTCTAAAAATCATCATGTTCCTCTAACTCATCTAAGAGCAAAAATAATTATTTATTTAAATTACAGGAACATTCTCCCACACTTCAGTGAAGTATGTATAAAAATATATTTTCCTGTGTTTTGGTGATTAAAGGTGAATTTAATATTATTAATTAATATTAATGTTATTAATTAATATTATTTAATAGTATTGATATTATATAATGTTACCATTAGTAAATTCCTATCTACCGCTTCCTCCTATTCTTTGTCTGAAAAACATCCCATAAAAACTAAATGGCCTGTCTAAAATGGAAATCTTGAAGCAGTTACTCCATCTGACTTCATTTGGAGCTGTCTGTAAAATAAAAAAACACCATAGCTGAAATTCCCAGGCTTAAGGTTGTACTTTTGTAAATGTGCTTGTAGTATCAGAGCTGACTTTCTGAAAAAAAAGAAGTTTTTTCCTAGGGTGTAGGAAATGGCCCTTGTATTTTATTGCCAATTTGTATTTTATTGCCAATCAAACATTCATCGCTGACAAAATGGAAGAATATTACTCATAGGCAGAGGCACGTTTTTTTACATGGAAATTTAAGGTGTTTAGTAATTTTGGTGTTCTGGTTTGGTTTGGTGGGTTTTTCGGTAGAGAGGGGAGGGGCTCCGATGAGAAGCTGAGAAGCTCCCCCTGCCCCAAAACCCAGCCAAGGAGCCATTACAGGGACAACAGATGCACCTCAACGATTAACATACGAAAGAACTGAGGGAAGACCTGAGCAGAGAAGCACTTAAAGGAGAAGAGCTGTGCTGGGGAAGGAGAGCAGTGCTGGTGGTTGGTGAGGCAGGAGGGGAAGAAGGTGCTCAAGCAGAAGTTTCCCTGCAACCCATGGCAAGATGGCAGCTGTGCCCCTGCGCTCCTGCAGGAACGTGGTGGAACATTCCTTAAAGGCACCAG
>NW_009952366.1:1898080-1898823 GCF_000747805.2 Chaetura pelagica | reverse complement strand
CAGAGGATTTGCTGCCAGTGGACTCTGATTACGCAGCTTTGGAAGACCCCGGTGCCAGGGGAGTTTGTTCCCAAAACAGCCCGTGACTCTGTGAGAAGCCCAGGCTGGAGCAGCTTCGGACCTCGTGGGAAGGACTCATGAAGGAGAGGTTGGTGGAGGACTCTCTCCTGTGGGAGGGACCCGGTGGGGAAGCAGGAAAGGACTTTAAGGAATCCTTCCTGAGGAGGAAGGAGTGAGTGTCAAGAACCACCAGCCTGTGAACTCTAAACCCCATCCCCTGTCCCCTTGTGGCGCTGAGGGGAAAGGAGGGAGAGAAACTGGGAACGAAGTGATTTGGTCCGGGGAAGAAGGGAGGGGTGGGGTGACATATGCAAGCCCTGCTCTGTGTGCTGTCTGTGTCCTGTGTGTGTTTGGTCAGTGTGAAATTAAATTATGAGTGTCAAGAACCACCAGCCTGTGAACTCTAAACCCCATCCCCTGTCCCCTTGTGGCGCTGAGGGGAAAGGAGGGAGAGAAACTGGGAACGAAGTGATTTGGTCCGGGGAAGAAGGGAGGGGTGGGGTGACATATGCAAGCCCTGCTCTGTGTGCTGTCTGTGTCCTGTGTGTGTTTGGTCAGTGTGAAATTAAATTATTGTTTTTCTGTTTTGCCTGGGACCTTAATCGATGAAGAACCCTCCTTGTCCTTTGTCTCAACCCGTGAGCTTTGTCCTCCTCAACCTAGGTGGGGGGGGGGGGGGGAGA
>NW_009952366.1:1888227-1897844 GCF_000747805.2 Chaetura pelagica | reverse complement strand
GGGGGGGGGGGGGTGAGGGAGAGGAGTTGAGTGAGCAGCCATGTGGCTGCTCCTTTGTTGTCGTGTTTCGCCAAACCCAAGGTATTTGGCAATGAGACTTTTTCTTTGTATAGCAGTATCATCAAATAAGTCACAAAATTCAGTAAATGCAATAGCATAGGTCTCTAAGCCTATTTAACTAAAGGGTTTCATTTACAAAATCTATATGGAAAATGTTTCATAATAATTCCAGAACAAAAAAATTCAACACTAAACTGTGTATTCATGATCAGAGCTCAGAGAATATTTTGTTCCATATGGATCATAAGGGATCATATCCCAGTATTCATTAGCACAGCCTATGAGAAACTTGTATACTACCCAAAACATCCACCCAAAATCAACAGAATTGAAGCCTAAATAATCATATCTTTATTTTACAGCATTTGGTCAGAATTAAATTTTCTCTCACTGCCGAGCAGAACACAAGCTATATTATATTTATAATGATAACTCATTATAAACACAGTGAAACACTGATTCTTACGTAGGTTTTATGTAAATGAATTGCCATACTGTTACTATGTTTTTTTGCTGCTCGACAATGAAGACTTAAGCCTAGAAGAGACAGTTTAAGACACTATTGTCTACAAACATTAATCAATCACTGGAAATCCGAGCATAAAAACACAGGAATAAATGAGAGTGAAAGCCAAGCTCTGACCTTCCTCCGTTTTCACTTAGCCTTCTCTTTCACTCATTTAGTCAGGCTTCTCCAGAAGAGAGTGGAATTCAGAAATTAACCATTGCCTACAGCTCAGTGTGAGGCTCAGTTTCCAGTATCTGCAAGACGGACTTGCACTGTGTTCTTGCATGCATTGGAGAATAGTTGGTAGGACTTGCAAGTTTATGCACCCTGGGTTTTTTCAGGTTTTCCATGTTAAATAATGTTACACTCTCTCAGGAAAGTTGCACATTTTAGTCTGAGAGCTATCCTGTTTTCAGCAAGTCTGCTGTCCTCATTCATTTGTACTGAAAATGGCAAAGGTGTGTAAGAGACCTTCAACTCCATTGCAACCTCAGTTCTGTGAAGCAGGAGAGTCAATCTCAGTACTTCCCACTGTTTTTATCACAGACTTGATCCTATAGATCTGCTGCCAGAGACAGAATAGACTAATAGGTTTATAGTCTATAGGCTAATAACAGCTGATTGAAGAGCAAAGAAAATAGGTCTCTCACCAAGGAAGTCACACAGGATCATTCCTGGCATGTGCAGTGACCGGTTGTAAGGAGATTCAACGTGTCAACCAGTCAGACTTCTGGAAGAACACAGATAAATTAAAAAAGGTAGCAATAACTGAACAAATGGTGAATTATTTTCCAAATCAGCAGAGATGAGCACAGGCCTCCAAGGATGCTCCAGTTAGCCTGACCAGGTCAAATGAGGGAGGCTTACATGGTAACTTCTGCTGACTGCTGGCTGCTGACTGATGTCTGCAGACATCACTGCCTTGAAGGTGATACCTGAATACAGATCTTCTTCAGGTCATCTTGTTGGCTGTTCTCAGGTGGATTTCTCTGCTGGAACTGTCCCAACCTGCAGCAACAATTACAGCAACAAGGATTTGAGTCTCAGATTCCATAATTCTATGTTCAGAGCTCTGAGTTACAGATTCATTCTCTTTGGCCTCAACACTATTTAATTACTTGTGCAGCTCTAAAAACAATGCCAACAGAAAAGGTTGAGTGAGAGACTTTCAGAAAAATATCTGAGATTTTGGTGTAAATAAGATTTTCGGTGTAAATAAGGTTTTGAACCAGAATTGCCTACAGGCAAAACAAGAGATCTATTTTATAAACCTTTTTCATGTGGCTTACTTTTCTGCATACTGATTCTTTCTCTTGTGTCCCTAAAAACACCTATTTTTCATGCTTTTTCTCCTTTATTCTCATCCTACCTAATTAATTTTCTTCATTTAACACCTTAATCTTTTGAATTTCTCTCTTGTGTACCTCGTACCTACTGTGCATTGTGTGGCAATGGAGAGAACCTAATTTAAGACAGAAGCCCCTATAGACAACAAAGAAATTTGAAATAATAAGAGCAAAACATTCAAGCTCTCTGCAGTTAAACATCTCTCACATCATGGTGCGTAAGCCATTAATTCCATTAATTAAGATGTTTGTATCCTTGACTCCTTCTGACTTCAGTGAGTGTTGCAGGAACTCAGCCATGTGCCAGATGAGGTATTGAATTCCTGTTTCTTCAGAAGCTCTACTCAATTTCTTCAGTCACTTTTAAGGCATTTGGAAAGCAACCTGCATTTTAAAGGTCAAAGATGGATCAAATCTAACCACTACTACACAGTAGTGTGGCACAATGATGGATGAAAAAAAGTTTTTTGTAGCTTCATTGTAGCTTTTTTTTTTTTTTTTTTTGGTAACAAAAGCTACCAGATAAAAAAATGCCATGTGAATATTATTTCCCCCCATATAATTCTTATACCAAAAATACACCCTATACAAAAATGAGCTAGAAGTCCAGCTACACTACCATTTTTTTATTTTTATTTTTTTATTTCCTTCTGTTATTGCTCTTAACACTCAACAGGTCAGTTACAGATTTCACCTCATTGAACCAGCTGCAAGATTGTTGAAAGCCATAAAGCACCACTTGGCTCCATTTCTGTCAAAACTGCCAAGTCACATTTGCCCAAGTCCTAAAAGAGATTATTCATAACAAATGTATTGATCTGTTCATAACCATTTTAGCTGAAAGACTGCTCCATAAAAGGAACCTCTACTATATGCAGATTTATAACCCTACAGTAATGAGACATTTGAAGTACATGAGACAGCCAATGTTTTTTTTTTATAAACCCATTATTTGAAGCTACTGTACTTTAATGTGGTATCCAGAATGGAATGAAATGGTTTCATTTTATTTATCTTCCTTAAAACTTTCCACTTATCTGTGCAACTGGGAGACTGAAATAATGGATCTCCTTACACATCCCACAAAGTTAAGCCACTAGCATAGCCAGCATCTTCCCTTTTTAGCTGAAAAAGCATATGTATCACGTCTGTATATTGCAAAGTCTATTTTCAGCTGAAGTATTTCAGCAAAATCTCATGCCAAGTTCAGTATCTTTATATATTTCTGTACATCTTGCATACCATTTCTTGGAACAGATGTTATTTTTAAAATGTTAAGACATGTATTTTGAAATCCATGCATAAGACAAAGTGATCCAGTTAGAAAGCTTCTATTTACTTCACTACATTTTCCCTCAGAAGAGCAGTTACCACCTTGGGCCACCTCCACAAAGAGTATCTCTTTGTTACCTGAGAGGGCACAGTTCAAGCTTCACATACCTCTGCCAAACCTCTATAGCAGGATGGGGTGAACAGGCATCCTGCAGTATTAGAAGTTTTGTCTCCAACCCACAGGGGTAAGGTCTCAAGAGGTGAGCAGGTCCCAGTGGTTTATGAGGTTAAGCTATATATAAATGCTTGTGTGATGGACTGGTGCTAAAGGGTAAGAATCTGTTCTGGGCCAGCAGAAAAAGTGCCTGGAGATAGAGGGTGGATGGCGAAATACTCTTAAAAGAGTGGATATGGAAGCAACCCTCATAACAGCAACAAATCCCTGTGTACCCTCATCACCATAGGCATTTTAGAGGAGCAGGGCTTAGCAGTTAAAATCTTTACCCTGAATAACTGAGCAGTAAACTATAGCCCTGAATAGCTTCACCTCCATTTGATTTTGGGATGCAAGAGTCAGTCTGTATTAAATCTAATACATACTGAATTTGGGCCAGTGTATTTTAGACCTAAGCACTTCTAGAAATCACATGCTGCCAACAGAAGACTTCGTGTTCAGTTGCAATGAAAGAGAAAATGTTGTGGTTTCAATCCTGTCTAATCTGGTAACATAACAGCTGAAACTCTGCTGCAAACTAGAACTATGATTTAAATAAATAAAAGATCATTAATCATTTCTGATATGGGAGATACCCACAGCTGTTTAACTGAGAGGGAATGAAGGATGAAGGACAGAAGCTAAAAAAGAAGAGAGGAAGATGGCATTTAGTGGGCAATTATTCCAGTGTTGTCATTCCTTCTACTTCTTTCTATGTTTCTCATCTTGATATCTCCAGAAATGATTCCTGACAACAGAGGGTGGTGTTGAATTTCTTAGACATTACTAGACTCAGATTCTACTTTGCTTGCTATGAAGGATACTAATTTGATGGTTCAGCATTGCACACTGCAAGATAAGCAATGTATATTTAGGGTTTCTGTGGCTCTTCTGATATCTGCTTGTTGAAATGTTCCATTTGCCTCAAGATTAGTCCTTTATGGTCAACATTTAGCAAACAAAACAAGTGAGGAACTACTCTTGAGTTAAAGGGAAATCTTTAATAGATAGGTAATAGCTGGGTTTCATGTATTTTGCTTCAATTATTCGACCCAACATCCATTCTGCATGCATATAATTAAAAAATAGAAAGCCAAGGAAAGAGAGAGAGAGAAAACTTTAGAAACTGAAAAAGTTACAAACGAGAATGTTCCGGGATAGCAACCATTGAAAAGAGAATTATGCTTTCTTTTTAATTGCTCTCTCTTGTTTGCCCTTCCTTTTACTTTTTCATTCTTTAGTTTATTCACTCCTTGCTGACTGATCTTTGTCTAACAAGCATGATCAGATCCATCTCCACTCTTGCACATTGGCTTTACTAAAACTGAGTAACAGTACCACATTTAAAAGGACTATTAAAGGATAAATCACTGCTACACATGCATAAAGCTATCAGGAATTAGGTTTGCGCATCTTGGATTTTATCTGCTTAGCCTCCAGTCTGAAAGACCCAGAGCATGAAGGTTTCCCCAGTGATGCCAGGATTTCCATGTAACACCTTACCATTCTGCAGCTCCTGAGACAGTTCCACAACCAAGTTTGCCAGACAGGCTTGAAGTTCTGAAAGCAGCACATTTATTGCCTGCCAGAAGGCAAGATTATGCTTTAATCACAGTTGCAAGGCGTCTTCACTTTCCCCATTGTTCTCTCTTCCATGATATATTGCTTCACTGAGTCTCTTTAAACGTCTGATTACCATTTGTGAGGATTCAGGTGCTGCAAGTAGGTTTTTGCACCACAACAAGTTACCACTGGCATAGTCAGAAGGGAAACTAAGTTATTGCAGTTGTGCATTATTATGTGTTAGCTGAAATGACTGCACCTCTTCTCCTCAGGTTTTATGACCTTGTAGGCACAATAGCTAGAAAAATTGATGTGCTTACTCTTGAAAGATGGCAACATGATTCAAGAAGTTAATACAAAAAGTTTTTTTTATTTCAAAAGGCACATGAGTTAGAATAGTTCCAAGGTGGAACATTATCAGCAACTTCAGTGATCAGTGGGCCACATTCCTGACATAACAACATGAGGAGAGCTCTAATGCTACAATGAGAGCTTCACAGCTGCCTACATGGTAGTCTGTGACTTACTGGAATGCACCCATCTCCACAGTCTCATCATCAGCCCAATGACAACCACTTTTTTTTTCTTGTGAATTTAGACTGAAATGGAAAAAGAGAAAAGTAGACAAAGGTTATTGGCAAGCATAGTTGGTAAAAATATCAGAGGGCTGGGGTTTTTGTTGAGTTGGTTGGGGTTTCTGCTATTTTTTTTCTTCTTTGGCTTACAAAAATATCTAAGAAAAGTTCCAGTATTGCCAACTTGGATGCATTTGCTGAAATGTTTATGAGATTAATGAATTGAGCTTCTGGCCTTTGACATTCATTTTTCAAAACAAAACCAAGTCGTATTTCACAGAAAGTAAGTGCGAAAGTGAAAAGGACTGTCTTGTAAGGATTTTGCCTGCAGGGTTTTTTGTTCCTTTTCCTCCCCGTTTAGACCAAGTATATTTGTGCTCTGAAATGGGAAACCAAGAAGAATTTTAAAAATGACAGTCAGAAGTGGCTTAACAAAAATATTTATTTTCTGTCTTTGATATAGCATAAATATTTATTAAACCCTATCATCATCTCCTTCTCTACAGAAAAAGGAAGTAAGAACTCACTGCTTTCTGCAGGAAGGAGCAGTCAAGCCGACACATCATGGCTACTTCTCAGGCACTGGAGTTCTATCTTTTTGTGAAGATGTTCCTCATCATGATGCTGGATTACAGAGGAATTAGCTGGTCTGAAAACAACACATATATAATTCTTCCATCTTCCCTCAGCCTTCTATGAATGGCTAGCAAATAACCTGGATCTCCACAACTTAGTACCTAAATTGTCAGAAAGAAATTACCTGTGTGGCACAAACAGGAGAATTCCTCTTAAGTGTAGATAGAAGTTAAGAGTAAACCTGAATGAGATTTCCCTCTAGATACAGCTGCTTTCCTTATATATCTGGATATTAACGCAAACTGTTTGCTGAGATTTAAGGCTATAGAGTCATACAACTCAGTAAATACATTACAGTCATTGCAAGCAACAGGCTTTGTACTAGCTGTGCAAGGCCTCAGGGCGAAGGCTCGTCTCAGCTTTGTAAATCAAATGCAATAAAATAATGGAGAATATAGTCAACCTGCCTCAACCTGCCTGTTCTTTATTACTTGGCAATTCTGTGGGGAGCGCTTAGCGGAATGGGTTTTGGGGGTGCCAACCCTCAGCCATCACAACAGGCCAGACCATGTTCTTACTGCACTATCAAGAATTTCACTTAAAGTACTTTGCTTTTGAGCAACCTAGATTGATACAATTTAATATAACAGATGGAGAATGGACTCTAATTTGGGTACAACAAAGAAGACTGAGTACTGGTTTCTCTGTGATAATATCTGGCTACTACAGTATTCACATAAATCCAGACCTAAAACTTGAGTCCCAAAACACCCTCAAAATGTAAAAAAACCCAACCTACTAATTATAAACTTCATAGAGGAAGGCCTAGTGGCTTTCAAGATTTGGATTCTCAGCAGCAAGGTAAGGGTGCTCAGTAAGTGAAGGCAAGCTGTGAGCCAGGAATGACAACAAAGCAAGGAACTGCCCTTACCATTCCCTCCCAAACAAGCAAAATAGAGCAGACCTGGTGATGATAAGCAGGATTGGCCACAGCCCAGCCAGGCAGGCAGGTCCTGGGGATGCAGGTCCCAGGTTAAGCCAGGGAGCCAGTTCAGGAGGGATGGGTCAGACTGAGGAGACAAAAGGAACGGGAGCAACTGTGACACAGTTTAGGCAAGAACCAAGGATGGAAATCTCCCTCCAGGCAAGAGGATCCCCTCAATCAACAAAGATCATCCTTCCAAGAACATGATGATGGCAAACACTGCTTACTTTGTTTTCCCAAGCATTTCTCACTTCTTTCATTCCTGAAACTCCATTTACACAGTTATAAAAAATATCATAATTGAAACTGTGTCATTAATTAGCACAACTCAAGTGCTTATACAAATGGATATTGTAGTACTGAGTTCAATCAAAACTTTTGATAACAAAAGGTAACTAAAACACTCATTGGGGTGGGAGGAGGAAGGCATAGAATTTGGTAATACTAACAGTATATTGACTAGCATCTATTGTCACAGAAACTTCAGCAGTAACAACCTGTTGGCATCTTCCTTGTAAGAAGTAATATTTTTCAGAATAGCTAATAGCTACAAAATGTACATCAAAAGGTTGAAAAGTCAGACTTCGCTTGATTAAACCCCTAAAATATGAATGTTTATCCCAAGCTCATATAAAGCTCCAGATTCAGCAAAATTTGGCTGAAAAAAGCACAGTGCAGTTCGAGTTCTGGCTGGTTTCCAGACCTGCAGAAATATACAAAAAATGATAAATTGGACATGCTAGGTAAGAAAGGGAAATTCTACATTTCAGAACCTGAAAATGTCTAGCTTTAGTATTGGTAGAAATGTTTATGTAAGGGAGTGATTTAATTTCAATCCATTTAATCAGACGTGGTGTGTTTGAATATGGATTTGCCTATATGAATCAAGAATGTAAGACTCAGTGTGTGGATACAAATCTGAGGGAAAAAACTTAAGAAGTCATCTCAATTGTGTACACATTGTTAATTAAATAAGAAAAAATAAAATTATATAATTTTTATATTTTTTTTCAACAAGAAATCTGCTAATTTCAAGGTTTTGGAGAATGTTATTGTTTGTTAAATGTCCCAGCTCCCATGGTTAGGAAAGACAGGAACTTTTGAAAACATCCTTTGAAATCAGAAATGCATTTGAAGTCCTCAAGTAGTATTGAAAAAAAAAAATAAAAAAATTTGCTTGATCTTTCCCTTATATTTAAGGTCCTTTTAAGTGTATCTAATAAACATTCACTGGATAACATACTGTAAAATCATCTATATAAAGTCACAAAATCATGTCTCTTCAGCAGCATAAGCAGCTGAAATTAAGAATACTTTCTATGAAACTCAAACTTGACACTTCTCACAGAGTTGAGGAAATTCAACATACCTCTTATCTTCAGCATTCAAGGATAACAAGGCCACCCATCAGATATGCAATCCTGGACAACAACTGCAATTCACATTTTCATTCATCAAGCTAATCAAACACTGGAAGAAAGTCTCTCTTAACATGAGGTTGCCCTTTACAGAGCACTGATCCAAGTCTGTTGCATGAGGAAATGAAGATTTGTTATATCTGAAAAATCACAGACATCTTGAGTCACTGAAATTTATTATTTTGCCCCTTCATAAGAAAAGGTAGCAAAAATTTCTTTTGACTCTGTCTCAGGAATATTTAGCAAAAGTTACTAACCAATGTAAAAAAGGAAGAAAAAAGGCAAAAAGAGAACACAACAGGGAAAAACAATTTAGGAAACCTTTAGAATACCACTCTCAGTTGCCTAAAGGAAAGTCAAAGCAGCAAGTACAAAATACCCATCTTCCATATTATTTTAAAATTATGTCAAGAAAAATTAATTACTCTAATTTAAAACCTGAGGAACAAGACAAAACTTTAAAGATTATGGAATTGTTTGAGGGGATTAAGTCTTTTCTATTTTAACCTACTCCAGACAGAGTGAAAAATAATCTGAAGTCAGTCAGATTAAAGAGATGTTTCTGGAAAGCAGTTGTCTTTTCTGTGTCTTGTTCATCTGACAGCCAGTACAATGAGCCTTTGATTGACACTCTTGTATGTTCTAGAGAAAATTAATGTTTGCAGAGAAAATTAAAATGTCCTATGTAATCTCAAAATTTCCCAATTAACTCAAAGTCATAATTTAGAAAAGCAATATTATTTTTTCAATATTTTTTAATCTTTTTTTTTAGTAGAAGTAGTAGAGTTAGGCATTTGGGGACATTTTTATTGTCTCAAGATTTTATTTTCCAGTCCTTTTAAATCTGTATGTTTACTGGTGCTTATAATTTTTCCAGGAAATCCCTGAATATTACTTAATTTTATATGACTGGATTTTTCTTTTCTGTTTCATTGCCTTCTGACACTGCCATTATTCAGTTCTCTTCAGCATTCCTAGTCTTACTGTATGGGTAGGGCTTACACTTAAGGTTGCAAATAACATTACGCTGCTGCAAAAATATACTGCTACAATAGACAATTCAATACACACTATATTCCCAAATTTGAGTTACTCTTTCC
>NW_009952366.1:1817901-1888153 GCF_000747805.2 Chaetura pelagica | reverse complement strand
TACACACTATATTCCCAAATTTAAGTTAATCTTTCCCCTTTTGTTTTAGCAGCCATAACATAGAGGTGTCATGCCTCACATTACTTTTTATGACTGAAGGGTAAAACTTTTGTCCTGGAAGCCTTGGATACTCAAATCATCAGACTTTTTCACCCTGCTTTCTACCCTTCAACTTGGCCTCCTATTTCCATCCAGTTGTCCTGAATTTATGAGCTTTGGGAAGCTCAACCAGATCAGTCCCCAGCCCACTCTGAAACCAGCCAAGCTCCAGGAATCACATCTACATATTTAAGGTTTCATACAACAAAGGGGAAAAGGAGGGCAAAGGGGAGCCAACAGGTTAGTAAGGCTTCCCTTTATGATTCTTCAGGGGAAGAAAAATAACACTCTAATGATTTAAACAGCCTGATGTGTGTTGTCAAGACTTGTAAGTCAGCACCAAAGAGTTATATTCAATATACCTCATAGCAGCTAAAAAATGCATTTTCCATAAAACAATACTGTGTTATTCACCTAACATGCTCCACAAATCCAGCTCAGACCCTTTAGTAGAAGACCAATTTAAATATGGTAAAAATCTGGTGATTGGTTATTACTGTACACTGTACCTAGCAGAACAACTGTATACTAAAGATCTGAGAAAGATCTCCTTTGCTTGTACTCCTTTCTTTTCTCTTGTCTCAGAAACCTGATTTCCACAATATCAAGGTATTTTAAAATGCAGTTAATTTTTATTGTAAGCAAAGTAAATGCTTCTAATTTAAGGAGTCTCCACAGTGTTAAACCTGCCATAGATTTGAAAAATAATATTTATCTCAGAAAGAACTATCAATCAAAATAACATTAATATTGTGTTTATTTTAATTTAAAAGCAGTACAATAGACAAATATTGTATTAAACTTTCTTAATGTCGTCATGAATATAATCTGTTAACAGAGATAACTTCAGTGTATCTCCACCTATCTGGAGCTAGTACTTCTGCTCTCTCTGATACACAAGATGTGTTAAGGAGACAGGTAGTTGATTCTTATCTCTGTTTCAAGGAGATCTGGTGTAAATAGATTCCTAAATTTTGGGATGCAGCATTAGTGCTGCCCAATAAGGTACATCCATTCCAGCCCACTGCATATTGGCAAGGTGTGTCAGTCCCTCACTGCTGCTGTCCACAGGAGCCATCTTCGGTGTCAATGTGACATTTGCTCCATGGACAGCCTGCCTGCCACCACCCAGCACCTGCTCTGTTGTAATCATCCATCAATCAGGTGTTTTTCCCTACCTAAGTCCAAGGAAGCTGCTCAGTGTTCACTGTAAAGTCCCACTGACTTTGTTTCTGATTTGAACAGGACTACTCTTCATCTTCAAACAAAATACCATGTCAGCAGAGGATATGAGCCAAGGGTTTGGCCTTAAGTGTTTCGGGCTTTCTGAAATCAAATCTGAGCTAGCAAGAGATGCAAATTGGTAATAATGCTTTCCATTTAACCAGCTATTATTCTTGTCACATAGCCAAGCAGAGGAGTTGAGGGTCACTACATTTTAATACAGGGTCTCTTAACTTTCAGGGTTATTAAGACCTCAAGGTAATGATTCCAAATGGGGAAGAAAGGTAATGTAGATAATGGAGCCTGCAGGCATGGAAGAGATTTTGTTATTCCTGGGAGACACTATACAGAAATGTCAGACTGAAATAATAATAATAATAACATTTAAAAAAAATAAATAAATAGTAGAACCAGTGTCTTTGTGTAAAAGTGAGTAATGGTCCAAATAAATTAATTAACCTAAAATTTATTTTAATAAAAGCCAGAGGGATCGGACGTGGAGGGATATTCTTACAGGATATTTACTCTAGACAGTATTTCTGTAGATTGAACTGAATGAAAAGCAGTTATATGTTGCTTTTATTTTTGGACAGTAAAACACTATAGAAGTGCTAGTCACCTAAAATTAGGTGTGAACAAAGTGCAGCAACCTTTTTAGTGAAAAGATGTAACTACCATGCTCCAGAAATTCCCAACACCATGAGCCAATTTTCCATCCTATTTCCCCTCCTTCCCTATGAAAGCTCTTCCTTAGAATTTCAGTTTTGTTTTAATTTGTTTTGTTTCTTAATTATTAGACAAAGGGATTCCAAGAGAAGAGATGTAATTTCATTCTGGTGTCCTTGCCTGGATAAAAACCCTAATTTCCTAGAAGCAGAAGGTAAAAGCTATTCTGTCTACTTTTGTAAGGCAAGAAATAGTAGCTTAAATACCCATTAGACTCCTCCATTTCAAAATAAAAAGACTTAATTAATAAGGTAATGTTATTAATAGTACTTTTCTTAGCAAATCAAAGGTCAGAATCACCATGTTGGGACTCTCTTGAAAGTGTGCGTATATTTACATATCAAGCAGAAGCTAAAATTGAGGACATAATCAAAAGCATACTTCTCAGCTCAAGACACAATTTATTAAAATAAAGAAAATAAGTCTGTTAGGTGTCAGTTAGGCTTAATAGTAGAAATCTGAGGTGATTTGTCATAGTCATAGGCAAAGATCCCACAATACCTCTGGCAATCATTTGGTCTTTGGTCTTTCCGTGGCAGTGTTTCCTCCAACTCTGATTTGCAGGTTGATATTTAGAAAACCTATTAGAAAACATTTTTCTTTTCCTATTTTTTTTTCCTTTCCAAAATTCCCTTTAATGTGCAAAAAAAAATTATATTAAATTGATTTTTGTGATTATGATCATCAAGTTGTTTTTAATTTTTATTTCAGAAATGTCTATTTTCCTGTCTTCTGATCTATCCAGGAACAAAATGAAGTTCCAAGAAATCCCCACTTCATCACATTTCAATACAGGTCAGATTTGTGCTCCCAAATTTTGCAGGAGACAGTATTAGTCACACAGGTCCTTGTGACTGATTGCTTAATATGTTCATACTTGAGACATGTACTTGAGCCTGTCCTGAACAACCCCTGGCATTTTGCTGCACCATTATTTAACGACATGTATTCTGTCTCCAAAGTCTTGTCTTTACATTTCATGTCCAGTTTACTTTTAATTCATATAAAAGCAGGTAACCTGGCAAGTAGGTTACCAGACTGCTTGTAAAGTTTTTTCTGCTTGCCTTTTTTTTTTTTTTCCTGAGTGCTCTGTGCGGTTTCTGCTTACTTCTCTTTCAGTTTGAGACAGCCTATTCATGTGCATTACTGTTATTTTAGTAGAAACTACATCTACTTGCTGAAGACATGCCATTAGCCTGGTTTAAAACCTGGGGACTTTTTTACTTCTTACTGCCAATGTAAATTGTTAAAAATAATCCACCTGATCCGAACCGTATTTATTTTCTTCAATGATATTTTGTTGTGCTTTTGTAGAAAAGGAGCTTGTATTTTAAAATAATTATATATTAATTCACATAACTTTACCAATTCATATATAGCCTTCTCCACTTAATACAGAGCTGAATATCAAAAGTAACGACAATGCCATATGTTTTAGCCCAGTTTTCTCTCCTCTCTGAACTCTCTGGATGATAAATGGTACACTCGAGCTAATCTCTAAAACAGTTACCACTCCCTGCTGTCTGCTCAGTACTCACTGTCCCCACAGTAACATAGCTGAAAAAGAGAACATGTTATGTCCACACCTCCATGTTTAGGAACAAGGGAGAAGAGAACATGACCCTGTGGAACCTATTGGCAGAGGGACGAAGAAAGAAATGAGATACAACCTTCAATCGTCATGGTGTGGCTCACTTGAAAACTCTGTAGTGGACCACCAGGAGAATCCAGAGCAACACTAAGCAGCTCCCAGAGGTGACAGGCAGAAGGACCACCCCAGGTTTCTACCATACTGTTTTGTTGGAAATTTGCAGCTCCTCATTTATCCAGATTTGCTGTTTTCTCCTTTAACTTCACTATTTATATATGCCATTTCCAACATCCAAATAATCATTTGGTTACATTTTTCCTCCTGGTATATTTCTCAACATTCTCCTCTTCCTCACACTCTCTCCTTTGTTCTGGCAGTTGCATAACCTTTCTCCATTTGGTATTATTATTTTATTTTTCAGCTGTAGAGTCACTCTGTATCAATTTACACTTCAGCAAAAGGAACATATATTTCTAAGGCATGGTAAGAATTCAAGTTAGTATAGTGTTATGGTTTACTCAGGATCGGCAATTAAAACAATGACAACATTGCTCTCAATCCCCTCTCTCTCCCAGCCAGGTAGGGAAATGAGAGAGAGAATATGGAGAGAGTCCTCTGGATTGAAAACTAAACTAGACACCTTTAATTAAATACTAATAATAAAAGAATATATGTACAAATATATACAAGTATGTGCAGGAATGTGCAAAGCCCTATTGCCTCCCACCACCCCCAGCAACTCCCCTGGTATCTCCTGGTCTGTGAGCAGTTCTGAAATGTCCCGGAGCTGCCGGAGAGAGTGGCAGAGCAGCCAGGAGCTGAGGGGAGAGTTGTGAGGGTCAGGGATGCACGGGCCTAGGGTTCAACAGTGATGGATAGACAGAGTCCTGCCTGGTTGTCAGCCATTGACAGAAGAGAAGGGAAGAGTGGGCTAGAATTCTGTGATCCCTGACTTTATACTGAGTCCTGTACAAATATATGGATGGAATACTTTGGTTTGCCAATTTTGCTGTCTCTAGTCTGCTTCTCCCTATGGGAGTGTTGCAGATAAGAGTCTTCTGCTTTAGAAGTGTCCAAAGTAGCAGATTCAAAAAGTAGAGCAAAGTGTCCTTGGTCTCTCAGCAGTATCTATAAACATTCCAGTGTTACAAGTTCACTAGCTAGAAAACTTGCTATGCTGCTTAAAAGAGAGTTTACTGAAGAAAAAAAAAAAAAAAATCAGTAAAAAGAAAATTGGCTTTACCCTGGCTGAAACCAGGACAGATAGAAAGAACTTCTGGGGTTTGTGTCCCATCAGCAGAAGAGATTGAAAGCATCACTGCCTCAGACCATGGAACATTTTCTGAAGAACTCCTATCTTTGTAGGTAGGAACAAACTAGTATGTAGCTGATACACACTAAAGCTAAAGCTATAGAATGGGTTTTAACCTGATCAGTCTGGAAACAGAGTGAAAAGTTGATGTGAAAGAAGTATTGACATATTATATGTCTTTGTAACCCTCCATGTCCCCACCATTTTAGGCAAGACAGAACATCTCTTCTCACTTGTGAAAAGAGCGCAAGCCCGAGTCTGCCTGCCTGTCTTTCCAGGACTTACCACATAACTGATGGAATTCAAAAAAGGAAAACTCGAAGTACTAGTTAGTATTTTTAGAGTTTGTTTATTTGGGAAAGCTGTATCTAACCACAAAGAAGTTTACTTCAACTGGGAACACCAAAAAAATTATCTGAGGAATCTGCTGTTTGTATGAAAATATGCTTTCTATCACAAGGATGTGATTGTGCCAGAAACTTGTTATGATTACCCAATGTTTTGTAGCATTTCAAGTAAGAATATGGACCTTTTAAAAAATTACCATAAATACATCTGTGGTCTGTGTTTATTTTCTCAAATATGCAAAGTAGAGCTAAAAAATATCTTCCTTTATATCAATCAAAACAAATAAAGTATAAACAAATACAGAAGTTTTCCAGATAATAAGCACCATAAATCTACAGTTTACTTTTCTTTAAGATTTTCTGTTTACTTGTAGAAACCTTACTGAAATAAATGGTAGGAACTATGGTATCTTTTTCATAAAAACACAGACATTGGAAAAAGCTGTATTTCCCAGGAGGCTTTAAGGGTCAAAGTCACAGATCACTTATACCCGTGAAGTTCCATCAGATTCAGACATTATATAATGTGAATAAAACATGCATTTTAAATTTTTTTGAAATGCCTGAGGTAGTCTCTTAAGGAAAAGTTCATCCATTTTCCTGGCTGGAAGTACTGATACAGACAGGGTTTTTTTATAAACAGATCCACTTCAACAATTATGGAAATTAAACCTGCAAGGGTCCCAGCTAGCGTCAGTCCAGCTGTTTGACAAAGCAAAAACACTATAAAAAGTCAGCATTCCGTGATCCATGTTCTTATGAGACAAAGATCCCAAGTCTCCCACAGATAAGATACATAATTTGGTGCACTGTTACTATTATTCTACAGGAAAATAAAAGACCAAGAAGTATAGCTTTATGACTGAAATGGAATCAGGATTTCTGGAGCTGATGCACATTTAAATATTTTGTTGGAGAAGATGAAAATAGAGCTACATTGCAAGGAAAAATCCTTTGAAGACCACAGCATAAGGAAAGGATTTATCAATTTTTTCTCTCTCTTTCTTTCCCTGGGACAGATTTTTGGTGTTAGGTTCTTTGATTTAAATAAAAGGTAAAATTGTGAAAAAATGGACTATGAACGATAACTTTCACCATCAGCTATAGCGTGCACATGCCACTGCTACGCTACTTTCAGAAATTCTGTAAACTGAAGCAAGCAGAAGTTAAAAGCACATAGGAAGTGTCAGCATCAATGCATTTTTTAATTAGCACCATGAAAATGTTGGATTTCTTTTTTAACTAGATTTTCTTTTTTTTTTTTTTCAATTTAATTAAAACCTAGCAGTGACTACTACTCTATCTCCTTTATTACTTTTCTAATAAAACATATTGCATCAATAAGAGTATATGTTTATGACCTCCATCAACTTCTGTATTTTGTACTGGCAGTCCTTATTACATCATAGACTTGTTACACAAAAACATGAGGCAGTAATCACACTTAGCTGCCTGTTCTTAAGGAAAAGATTAACATTGATAAAATTAGAAACTCCCATGAAGATTGCTCACACTTACTAAAAATATTGGTTTAGATTGTTGCAAATTCTGATAAAATATAATTTCTTAAAATTAGCTGGCATTTTTAAGGTTTGCATAACAAAGGGAAGTGCTAGAACCACTTTTTTATTGAATGAAAACTTAGAATTTTGGGATAAAATATGACACAGGTGAATTCCATTATTCCACTGAGTGCAAAGGAAGAAATAAAATAGTTCCAGTAACAGTTAAAAAAAATAAATAAATAAAAAGGTCTCATTCCACAATGCACAATCATGTTGTCTTTGGAACTGAAACACTTTATAATGAGTCAGTTTTACAAAGGCAGAAATCAGTTCACATTTGAGGAAACACACCATCATTACATGAAGTTGGAGGGCATCTCGTCTCCATGTAGTATTGGACCGCTATGTACAAGAAAATAAGCAAAGAAGTCTGCCAGAAAAGTACAAATGAAGGTGCTATTTCGGCCAAAGGCTGGAGAGTTGTACACAGGGACAATTTATATTCACCTCTAGACTGAGCTGTAGTTAGTTCAGATAAGCACTTGTACATAGGAAGGATCTGAACATATCTGCTCTCCAATCAGAAAAACTCAGAAGGGTTTTAAGGCTGCTGTGCTCATTTTTTATAATAGGTGCTCAAAAAGAGACAAATGTTTCAAGTTTTTCTAGGCATTACCTCTGTCCTAGAAGATGTCTCTGAGTTTGCATATGACTCATGGAGAATATATTGCTATTACCAGAGTACTTCCACTTACATTTTGTTCTGACTCAAAGGATTTAAACAGAAGATATCACATATATTGAGAAATACTCTTTATCAAGTAACACACCGCAGAAAAAAGAAATAACAATTCTTCAGAGATGTAATTTAAAGTGGGTTTCATTTATTATATTTCATTTTGCATTTTGTATTAATTTGCAAGGAGGAACATGGGAGAAGGTATTACTCTATAATTAATTTGGTTTAGGAGAATACTAAAAAGAAGCATTATTGTATAAGAATAAAAGCTGAAAATGAGTTTAAAAAAATTAAAACAAATATTTGTTTTGTAATAGAAAGTTGAATAAACTGTATGAATATGTATTCTGTAAAGAAATGTTATCATTAATTTTACAGTAGACCACACAAATGAAATGCTGAGAAATACCCAGAAGTCTTTGAATAAATAAAGGGATTTTCAAAGGACTGAAATAATGCATACTTTGGAGAACACTTCTATGTTTAAGTGAAAGCTCATGACTTTTTTTAAAATTCCCCTTTAACCACATCACTCTACTAGAACAACCTCCAAAGTTCAAGGGGATTAAGTAATAGCTCATATACAGTTCTACAGCGATCTTGCTGAAGCTAAGTTATAAAGGCATCATTTGGTGGGGGGATGTGCTTAGACTGTGTGCAGGGAAGAAATTAAGATGAGATGATGGGGGAGAGCAGAGCATCATCTTGGTGTAGTGCTACCTGCACACCTCAATTTATCCACTGTAAAATATTTTGTCTGAGTGTATAAACTAAAGTAAGGTAGAATGTGTTAGGGAGGGCAAGTAAGACAACAATAGCAAAATGAGAGTATCAAGTTCCTGTTCCTCAACCATCTGACCTATATGGACAACAACTGCAGAATAATTTTGCCAGAGCCAGAAAAACGATAGAACAGAATGAGTCATTTGAGTGCCCCACTATGAGGAAAAATAATGGGGAAGAAGAGTGGCTTATCAGAAAAAGAGACAAGTAGAATATCCTTAGGATGCTTTTGAGACAGCTGTGCTCATTTAAACTGTGAGCAGGTGACAAACTGCAAGCAATTGATCTAGTAGTTCAAACCCTTTTTCTCTGACTTCTATATGCAGTTTCTGGGTGAATAGAAAACAGGGCTGTTTCTTCCAAACTTAATCACAGGTTCTTGAAAGGTGGGACCTGACAAGCCTTAATTGCAGCTTTGCCTTCATTGTTGATATGGAGGTAGAAGGTAAGGAGTCTCATTTTGTGTGTGGTCTAAGCTAAAGGAGGTTCCCCTGACAGATGGATACTTCTGAAGGGCATGCATTCAACCAGTTGCAAGCTGGAGCTGTGGAGAAGGGGAATAAAGGGTTCTCCTGGGTCTCTAACAAGAGAGTAGATGCTGCAAGTCTGCAATCTTTGTGGGACTACCTAATGAATGGAAACCAGTAGACCTTTGGTATGGAGAAAGTTAAGCAACAGCCTATCACTGGGAAGAACATCTGTAGTGAAACAGAGGAGAAAAAAATCACATTCTATGATTACTGAAGTTTCACTCTCCTCTCAGGAAAACACACTAATTTCTTTAGGGAAGTATTCCCAATATATATTTTGCCATTTAGAATTTTTGTCAAAAGAGGTATCCATCGTAGGACTATTTAGACTGCAAAAAAGTTTATTTATCGTTATGTGATTTTGACAAATTAAAAAAAGATGTCTGATCTTTGTGATCTTCTAGGTTTCTTTTGCACATATGGAGCAGCTAGTTTATGTTCTACTGCAAACTCTTAACCAGATTTTTGTTTTGATGTGAAACATAACAGCTCAATAGCACTGTGAGCAGATATTTTTTACTATGATTTTTTTAAAAAGAAGATGCATTTACATGATTGCAAAAAATAAAATTCTAGCAGATATAGGATGAAATCAACAGGAAGGGAAATCTTAGGTATATATTGGCACAAAACATTGTGTTGTTGCCCTTTCTGTGAACTAGTGCCTGGTGTCATTAGATGGTCTGTTTAGATGGACCTGGCAGTAACAGTTTCCCATTGTATTTGAGTCCAAGGGAGTGAAGATAAACTTGTTCCATAAAATGAAGTAAGTGTTTGGCAGCTGATGAATGAGATTTTGCTATATTAATGTAGTAGATTCATTCTTTCTAACACTGCTGATGTTTCAGTCCTGTAATCAACTGAGCAAAGTCTTCAGTAGTAGATGTGGAGTAGATTTTCTTATAAACCAAAAAAACTGTGGAACATGGGGAGAGTGGAAGGGGAGAAAGGCTAAGATGTGTTGACAAAAAAAGAACACTGGACATTTTAATTATTATTTATTTATCCAATTCCTTGGATTATTTTAGGGATACTTAAACCTCGTGTCTTATTCTTTTCTAATTTGCACACCAAAGTCTGAAAAACATAGGATGTCAATTAAAATTAAAATACTTCTGGTTTTGAGTGTTGCTTACATTTTTCTATACTTCCAAAATTAAGTATTTAAATATAAAATAAAAATTAAATTCTTTGTACTTTAGAAAAGCTATTCTTCTATTGTTTCTGCTGATTTAAAACAAGCATACAAACATGGATGCAGAATGAATTCCTAATTTCAGTCTCCAGTTACAGCATTTCCCACCAAGTGAACTCAGTGCTATATAAAAATTGTTCCATTCTAAATGCAAGAGTTATTTTTATTGTCTTTCATGCTTCACTTCCCCTCTCTGAGGCATGCCAGTGTTCACAATTGTCACTTCCAGCCTTTGACTTGCACTGTGTAATGATAAGAGGGGACTATGCTACAGCAGAAACCTGCATAGAGCAGAAATGTAAATTAGAGTGGCAGGTTTGCTACCTTCTGAAGAAGTGTGATGTGCAGTCTTCTTTTTGTCCATGATAGAGGGGTATTGTTAGCTTTTGTAGCATTTCTGCTGCTTTTTTAATGCATTAATTTTGAGCAATCATGCAGAATTTTGTGGCTTACTCTGTGTACAGATCACACGCATGTGCAAGAAGGTGTCAGCCTCTTATTTTACCCTGGAGAGATACTCCAGGACAATCTTTGCCCATAAAATTTTTGGTCGATTAGAAGTTATTCTTCTCCTTTCTCATTAATCTTTTCAACACACTGACCATCATAACTGCTGTAACCAGTACCAGAACAAAATACAAGTTTTTAGTTTTACTGAGCCAGTAACAGAGAGCACTGAATCCCCAAATCCACTGTGCTGTTTGCAAACCCAAATGTGAGCAATGTGTAAACATACAGCAAGATGTATGCTATCCTTGTAAGCCCTAAAGCACATATGAGGTTAATTGTTTTTCAGTTCAAAAATACCACTTTTCTAGATGCAGCATTACATGTTTTGAAGATAAATGAAAAGAAGGAAACAATAGGTTGTACAGAACAAAACAACTGAGTTAGGAAACAGGCCTCAGAAGAGTGGGATATGTGCCATGCTGCAAAGCTCATTTACCAACAAGGTATTTGAAAAACTACAGTGATCATGTCTTTAGTACATAAGAGTCTTAAAAGGAACAATAACATGTAAGACATCCTCAGGCAGGGGGGAGAGGAGAAATCCTTTCCTCTTCTTCTCGGGGTGCGTGACTTAGCCAAACCAAATATTTTAAGTGCCAATTCCTGTGTTGCCCTGCCAAGCTCTATGGACTGGCTTTCCTCTGTGGCTGTCTGCCTGCCTGCCTGCCTGCCTCAGTGTTTGTAAAATGAGTTATTCCACCAAATGCCAAACTGATTTTTCAACTTGTGGCAGAACAATGGGGTATTAACAACTCTATTACTTCCTATGTATGTTATCAGTCTGAATAGCATTCTCTATGCCCTCTCTTAACCTTTATACAAGCAGTGAGAAGCAAGGCCTATGCAAATGAATGGAACAGTTCTCAGATCTTTCTTTAGGAAAACTGTCATTAATTTTCTTCAGCTAGAATTTTTAGGCTATTGCTTTCCATTTTGATCTTGTCAGCTTACAAAGAACATAATAGAACTGTTTCTCCATCATTAGTAATATTATGATTTTTTTAAGTTTCTCTGCACTGTCCAGATATGTCTGGACTTATAAGTAACAAGAATACAATTAATACAGTCAAAATCTTGGAGTTGTACCTTGGCAATCCACATGAAATTTGGGAGGAAAGCAGAAGCACAGGCTGTAAGAGGAAAGGGTTTGCAGAAGGCAGTAGGAAGTAATGTAAATGTAATGCAAATAAAATAGCTCCCATTTACCCACAGGCATCAAAGCCTGAAGAGATGGAATTTTGCCTGGTGATTAAGGCAGCTCCCAACCACTCTTCCAGCTGCTGTCTGCTCCTAACAAGTTATTTACTGAAATGCTAGGAACACAGCCTAGCCTGAGGAGAACTGAAATGTTCTGGTATCAACTAAATTTTACAGGAAATCTAAAGACAGAGAGTAGAAAGAACAAGTGCAGAGGACTCTGCAAGAAGTAATTCTGGCTTATTTTTTCATTTCATTTTAGCAAGAGATGTAGGACCTATAGAAATATTATTAAAATTTTCATTGTTTTTCATGTTAATATATGTACTTACGTACACACGCATGCATGAATGCATACGGGAGTATGTATTCCTGTTACTTATGCTCACATGTGGTGTCAGACACCAAACTTAAGGTACCTAAGTGTCTTTGGCAGACCAAATACATCAAAAAGTCTACAGGCCTATCACTTTGTTAGAAGCAGTCAAAACAATCTGCATAAGACAATAATAGGAAGTTATTTTTTTCAAACAAAACACGGGTATGATTCTATATATAAATAATATCCTTTTTACTTGCAGGCCATGTGTAATTTTTTATTATTTTATTTTTAATTATCTAGTTCTTTTAAATAGTTCATACATACACGCACAGTCATATGAATATAAACTTTTGCTAGTATATTTCAAAGTATTTGTAAGAGGCCTCATATGAATAAGGAAGCTTCAGAAGCATCAAGTGTCTTGTTTAAAGACACATAGCTTTCCAGTTGCAGGTCCAACCCTCCCCAAACCCAAAAAACTGTTTCTAATATCATCATCCTAGATATAACTCTCTGTATCACCATGGTGCACTTCAACATGAGTTTGAGTTTGCAGGAGGGTCAGAGGATCCACTAATTTTGAGAGCTAGTTTGCTGCCATTTACCTGTTATGAGAGTGGATACATAAGAACTTTGTTTAGCTGGTGACTTGCAGGAAGGAAAAAAAGGATCTCTGTTCTGCACAGGTTCTGTACACCAATGTCAAACATGAAAGGAAATGCCCTAAAATGGATTTAGTGTGAAGAGAAGGACAGAAGAGATGCTTCACTGGTGTCTGGTATTTTAGGTTGTCAGGATTTCAAGGGTTCTATTGACTAGCAACAGCAGAGAAGGATCAGACCTTTCTACATTTTCAGTTTAGCTATCCTTGTTCTTCATCTTCCTTCATTGATCAGGACTAACAATTTAACAGATTTGTGGTCCCTGCAATGCTTATGCCCGTAATCTTCTGACACAGATCCATTCTAATGGCTCTCCTGCTCTTGAAAACCTCTGGGTTTTTCTAAATTTTGGTTCAGGATTCCAATTAATGACATGAGGGTGCAATAGGTTTAGTACATCCTGGATGCATAACCTTATTAAGACACAGCCGTAACATTCAGAAGTGGATAATTCCAGGCTTTCTAGATATTACACAGTTTGGTGAAACCAGTAAAGATGCCAGAAATCATGGATAAACATATGAAGTCTTAGAACATCATTCACACATGAATGATGAGATGGAGAAAAAGGCCTTTTACAGGAATAATAGACATATGCAAGACCTGTATGTTCTACAAAGAGTGGAATATTCTGCATAATTTTTAAAATTAAAAAAAAAAAATATGAGTCCACCCTTTCTATTTATTACCAACTTATGATAAACATACACATGGATTAAAAAAAATATTAAAATAACCATTAAAAATGGTTATTTTATTTTCTCTATAGCTAAAAAAGAGTATATGCTGCTTATGTAAGCCTTTAAAAAACCCAAACACATAACATAACTAAATTACTTCTTGTCTGAACACACTATGAGGTGAGAACCATATTTGTTGAATCCCAAGTGTGGCACTGAAATAGAAATATGTAACTATTCTGTAATTGCACCAGCATCCTCAGATCTCCAATCCGATATTCTACTAAGTGTTAGTCCTGCCAAAGACACCCATCAACACCTGTGTATATGCAAATACTTAATCTGCTGCATGGCTAGCAGGTCTACCTGCTTATTGGTACAGCCCATCTTGCCATCTAAAGGTAGGACAGTAATTTCAGGAGAATTAAAGGCAGGAGCTCATATTCATCATGCTTCAAATTTCTTCCTGTGAACAGCAAGTAAAATTTTCAAGTAACCACCATAAATTTTAGGCTGAGACACTGAGCGTCCTGGCAGCTGCTTTAAGCTTGATTTGCTCTGGTAAATTAAAGCAGACTGAAGATGAGAAATAAATTGGTATCTCAAGGTTAGATTCTATCCTGTGTTTTAATTTCAAAAAACCCAAAACCACAATGTTGTAATAATGCCAAATTTACAAGCAATGGTCAAGGTGGGGAACATACTCTATCTATATCAGGGTTAAAAATATTCTACTCAGTTTATCTGCTCAGAGTTAAGCTATGCTGGATGTCAAAAAGAGCAAACATGAAGACGTGGTGTTTACCCTCAAAAATTCTCACAGTGTCAGAGCATTGTAATTCTTACATAGTACAGACCTAGCCATTGAACTACCACTCCTCAGCTTACAAGACAATTTAAGTTACTCTATAGAAGCATTTCAGCTTGCAAAAGCAAAGACTGAACAAAATGCTCTCCAGAGAAGCAATGTCCACAAAGGTATCCTATCAAATCACAGATGGTTCATTATATATACATTTTTCTCATCTTTAAAACATTTACACTGAACTTATGGTGATTTCTGCAACCTCACCCAGCTCTCTGAAAGTTTCTACTCAGAATCTTATTTTCCAGTTCATTGTGAGCTTTACTCACGTAATTTTTCCGACCCAAATATGTATTTTCTTTCAATAACCATTATTCACAGGTTTGTAGAGTAAAATGAATTTTGTTTTATCTTTCACCGCTTTGAATAATGTATTCCTTCACATCATAGTAATATTCAAGATATCTCTTCCTCCTTCATTTATCACTTGCACTGGTTGGTTGAATTAATGTCTAATTAGGCTGCAGGCTATTTTGGGCAATGGTAGTTTCCAGGAGGGTTTTTGCAGAGCAGTGACTACAAATGGATCTGCTAGAATTGGGCATTAGCAGAGAACAATAACAGATGTTATTAACAAAAACAGCAGCTTTAGGTTCAAAGATCAGGCAGGGTGATGTCTAAAATCAAATGAGACAATTTCATTCAGCTGGGTAGCATATAGCCATTGTTTCACAAAATTAATTCAATGTTTGCAGCTTCTGCTGAGAATGATTGATGGGAGTCCTGGCTGGTACCACTTGTCAGACCTGTCAGAGCATAACCTTGATGTGTACATTTCAGCACTGCCTGCTTCTCTTTGTCACTTTCACTATTTGCTGAGTTCTAGTTTGTTGTTTACAAACTGGTGGTCATTTTGGCATTGCAGATTTTCTCCTTTTAGTATTGTTGATGCTGCTGCTCCACCCTGTTCTTTATAGATGTGCAAGAAAGGTACAAAGTAAAAGCTAAGAAACCACATAAAGAAACTTCAAATTAATCTGACATACTTGCAGAATGGTAACTTGAATTAAGCTAAGCTGTGCTTCTTCTTTTCTGCATACTGATTTTATTTCTTTTTTGACTAAGCAATTTTCTAAATTTAAATTAATTGCTATAAATTCAACACACAATACAATTAGTAAGGCCATTTACATTTTTAAAGCCTAGAATGGCAGTATATTATAATTTCAAGCCTAATTTATAGTGAACATAAATTAAGCACTGTGTTAAGTTTTTAATAGCATCGTGCAGTGTGTATGAAATTGTTATCTATAATAGCAAGAGCATGACAACTCATGGCAAATGAACATATTTGTTAGTCAACAATTAAAAAAAAAAAAAAAGAAATTGGAATTATATAATGGACAGGGTGAGACTTTAAGCAGGTGGGAATATCCAAAGGAAATGCCATTGAAATTAATATATAAATTCTGTAACATACCAATATATTGGAGAAGTGAAAATATGCCTTGAAGGTAGAATATTTGATTCACAGTAGTTCTTAGAAACTGTAGATATTTTTAAATATTCTCATAATAATATAAACATTTTGTATAATTTAGAGAAAAATCTCCTAGGAGACTGACAAAGAAATGCAGTTTCACAGAAGAAAAATCATAGTTGAGGATGTCATAAAATATGTTCTTTTTTACAATCTACACATGTAGTCCAGTTTGTAAAGCAGTGAAACTTCATATCTTCTGGGAAGCCCAGAAAGATAATAACTTGGCAGACACCTGGAGAGTGTTCAAATGCCTGAAAGTAATGATTTTGTGCCATTTTTGACCCTGGAATAATTGCGCGGGCCTAGATTATATGAGATATAACCCACAAGAGACACAGATCTTTTGAAGAAACAGCTGAACCTCAGGCATGAGGCCCTAGCATACCTAAAATGGCATTAGATTACTCTCAAAGAGAAGCTGTTACTGTATGGACTGGATGAGGGGACAGTGAGTTGGATTGGAACTGTCCAGAAGGCCGAGTCCAGGTGGTGATGACCAGTGGCACAAACTCTAGCTTCGAGCTAGTAGCTACAGGTGTAACCCAGGGACTGGGTCCAATCCTGTGTAACATCATAATTTATTATCTGGATGATGGGGTAGAGGATGCACTCAGCAAGTATGCTGATGTTACCAAATTGGGAGGAGTGGCTCATCTCCCAGAGGATTCTGCTACCACCCTCAACAGACTGGAGAAACTGGCTGACAGGAAACCTCATGAAGTTCAGTAAGTCCTGCACCTATGGGGGAGACAGTCCAACACACAAATATATGAATTTGGGAATCTTTAGCTCCAAATTCTCTCTCAGCATAGAAGACTGAGTGCAACCACAAATTACAGATGCCAAACTATGTGTAACTCCTGAAGGTGTTTTCATACACTTGGAGAAACTCATGTATTGCTAGAGATATGCAGCCACGTATGAATCAGATACACCTACACAGCAGTGCATCTATGAAATAAGTGTAACCATGCAAAACACTCACCTGCATCCAGAAAATTTGATTCTTCAGGTGCAGCAGACGGCACCTAGAGGTGCTTCAGATTTCTTTATATTTGCGGCTTCTCTGAAGATTAGTAAGAGTTCCATAAGTAGCTCCATAAATATTGCTTCAATTACTATGGGAAATGTTCCAACATATTGTAGGATCTCTAACATGCATTTTATGCTAGTGGTTTTGAGGACATTGCATTATAGCATTTTATCTTTTGTTTTTCTTTTTGTGATGCAGTTCATTAAACACATTTCTTCCTAGATCCTTTTGTGTTCATTCTGATTCACTAAAGTCCTCTGAGACCAAGAAAAACCTCCAGGGTATATACACTCAAAACAATTCTGACACTCTGGACAACTTTCATTTTTCTTTGCATATCAACATACTCAGCTCAATTTGTTGAAGTAATATTCAAATTAAGCAGAGAAAAAGCAAAGAACTGTGTAAGAATTATTCCTCCTACACTGCTCAAAAGACTTTCGCTTTCAAACAAGTAAATTATCCTGTTGTTTGTACTGTTGTGTGTACAGCACAAGGTTAATTTAAATTGAAAATGTATTGAAGAAAATATTATAAACTATTTTGAAATTTTATTCAAATGATTTTTTATATTGTAGAAACAACAAAGAAAACATGGTAAAAAGTTGGCCAGAGAATGTAATTTTGCAGAAAAATTATAAGCATTTCAAAATTCTCCATCAAGAATTTCTAAGAAGTCCATGTGACATACCTGAAATTTGTTACTACTACTCTTGGACTACCTATAAGGCATTATACTATCCATATACCATATAGTAACGCACCAGGAAGTTTCTCAGTCATTCACTAAGATGTGCTTAGTGATGTTTGAAAGTTCTGTCAAAGTATTTAGTCTGATCCTGTACAGCATTTTTCCTCTTCTGTGAACCTCCAAGAAACTTATTTTGAGATTTGAGAGGGTGCAACAGTATGTAATTCTATTTTACTGACCTTTTCATTGAGTTGGTTTGGGGGTTTTTTTGGTGTGTGTGTGACCAAGAGAGATTACTTTGCATGTTGTTAAGAAAGCATTTTATAACAGCGTAGGTGGTTTCAAAGGTTTCAAAGATAACGTATGCAACCTTCGTGTGTTAATGCCAGGTTGGTTGCTTATAAATAGCTCTTTTGCATTTTCATACTGTCTTGTTTCTAGAAATGTGTTGTGATTTGTAGCTGTACAGTTCAATATTTGTCAGACAATGTATGGTATGTAACTAATAGATAAAGAGGACAATATAACACGAGCTGGAAGTAATGGTGACATTACAGCTGTTTTCTTTAGGCAAGCAAAGTTCGTGTACACCTTCTGTCACACCCATTAAGATATCTTCAGAGCCAGCTAAAAGGTTTGCTACAGAACAATTAAGATTAACACAGTGTGCCTGCCACAGAGATCCTAACCCAACCTTCTTCTAAAAGGTCTATAAATTTTATTTCCACATTACATGAGAGCAGTGCTTTTTGACATTTGTATTTATCAATAATAGGTGAAAAACCTTAAGAAAAAGTCAGTGTATATGCTGAGGAGAAAGCCTAAAGGCACTAGCATGTGGGATTTGACTGTTACAGAAATATACAGCTGCCAGTGGAGATGAATAGTGCCTATTATTTAAAAAATAACCTTTTGTTTGAAAACTAAAAAGTCTGATCTTGAGAAAATCTTTACAAATCTTTCCTTTTTGTGTCCAAAGGCTTGGACTGCTTCACCAGCTCCCTCTCTGGGCTATGGATTCAAAGTGGACATTACCCTTGCTGTAGTTCATCAGCCCATTTGTGCAGCTTCAAGGTGCAGAGCTGCAGCTTGAATCAGTTAGGGTTAAAAGGAATGTTTCAGGTTTCTTTTGGGTTTTTTTTTTTCCTCATGTTAGGTCTGTCCACCTTTTGTAGTACTTACACTAATTTTTGACCTTGTCATTATTCATCATGGTTTTAAGTCAGGAGTGTTGTTTCATCTATAGAACAGGAAATAAATACCTGGCCTAATTACACCTTTAATTTTCTTGTTACTTAACAAAGCTGCATTTAAAACTTGGCTTTCCAATTTCTTTAAATTGGCAAAAGTCAGTATTAATGTCGAACGACCTGTGTAATTCTCACTCCTGTCCCCTGTATGCTACCAGAAACACCTTTATTGAATGCTTCTCTTAATATTTTTTATTCATCAAGATAGTTTTAACTCAGGATATTTCCCCAAAATTAGACTCTTATGTTGCTTTGCAAATGCTTATACCAACAGAAGGGAGGGGACAGATGGAGGTTAGCAGGAAACTGATCAGAGCAGAAGAATAAGAGTACAACTTCCTCCCTCAGCCTAGAGGCACTGTGACTATGCTCTGAAGTACGCAGCATTTCCTTGGATGCTTTACAAAGGCAGTGAGGAAAGTAGAAGTTGGCAGGATATATAGTTTTGTCCAAAAGTTTGAATTCCAATGCTGACTTTCACATGCACACAGTAAGAAGGGAGCACTTTGGCTCTTGGCTAGGTCATGGCTACTTACTACATCTATATGGCAGTTTTTCAACTATGGAGCTCAATTTCTACATGGATTGGAGACTGTGCACAGATATGTCAAATTAAGGGACTTCAGAGAGTTCAAGGGAGAATTCAGGTGTTTGTGTAGACTTAGCCTTACTTAGCTCTGTTCCTCTTGGATGAGTGGTTAGATCAAGTCATAATCAATTTTGGTCAGAAAGTGACTGCATGTTCTTATAAAACCAGATGTGAATCAAAGCACTTAAGTTGAATAGGGCATCCAGTACTATGGAAACTTAGCAGAAATGTTCATAACAAAATAATAACATTTTAAGGAAAATCTTCTACTGGCAGCATGAGATTCAATAATATTTTCTCACATATTCCCAGTGCTCTCTCAGGTTTACAAGGATTCAGAAGGTCTCCTTTACAAAATGTTTTAATATTTCTATGAGGGTAACCCGAGTACACAATTGCATACTGAAACGGTTTTGGTTGTTGTTTTTTTAAAAATATACAGTTTAAAACAGCAGTGTAAATGATAAATTTTGTAAATTGTTTTCAAAGGCATTTACTTCACCCAGACAGAAAAACTTTCTTGTCAGACCTCCTTCTTATCACATAAGCAAGAAGTCCAGAAAAATCAAAAGCCAGTGTGGTTCAGAGCCTATTTTAATAGGGATATCTCAGTGTTATTAATTCCATAGACTACAAAGGTACTTTGAAGATCAGTCCAAAATTTAAAAACAAATACTTGAATTATACTCTTAGTGTCTACCTAATTTTTATTCATGTGAACCAGTTTTAACATTATGGTGGGAATGTACATATGCTGCAACACATTCCACAAAACTGAACATGAAACAAAAAATCCTGAAATTTTTGCTCATGCCACAGACATTGTCATCATGCACAGGAAAAGCAGATATTTGAAAATAGAGGGAGTTTTTCTAGCAAAATGAGAAGAGTTATCATTGTGTCATTGCTTGAGTACAAGAAGTTTTCAAATGCCCTTTCAAATTACGCCTCTAGATGCTTTTATACTTGAGATATTGCAAAACTAAAAGCCATCTTCATATTTAAAACACACTAAGTACCCATTTTGAACATGTGGTTGCATTTAGAAATAATAATGTTCATAATCTTTCATTAGACTCAGACATTATTTCATGGATTCCAGCTCATACTAACATTGTACAGCTCCTTTGACCTCCAAGATACTTAGAAAATGGTAGTTGTCTTTTTAGAGGTTCCAAAAAAAAACAATTGCAATATATAACTGGGTTGTAAAGTATCATAATTAGGAAGCTTTTAATTTTTTTGTTTGTTTGTTTTAATAACTATATGCAGTAAACTAGCATTTTCCTACTAAAACACCACTAACCTGGAAGCATATTATACGCTGTACACATCTGGCATTGCACAGGCAATCTAACTTGTCATGGTAAGAAAGATGTTCCTCTGTCTATGCCACCTGTGTTAGACAGCTGACATGCAAAAGATTCAGCTACATGAAAAAAATGAGCAAAACTGCTTTCATCTGCTAATAGAGGAGTTCAATTGCAAGAATTAACTGGGGGACTTGGGAACATATTCAACTAATTAACTATACAAATTACAAATATATGAGGGAATAGAAAATAGATAAGTTTGGGTTCTTTTCAACACTGTGTAAAATAGCAGATTACTGATCCAAGTATGTCATTGCCAAATTATATCAGAGTGTAATGGATCCTTGGGTGCATATGTAAGATGTTATGTCTGATTTTCCAGTGGCCACATTTGTGATCCATGTGTAAAATAAGAGAAAACTGTGTTTTATGACTTGAGACTGCACAAGACTTGGATAACCCTGAAGTGATCCACAAGAAATGGAAACCATTAAATGTATAGTAGCCATCCTATTTCCGTCTAAAGTGTTTAGGACTGCTGTATAAACCTTTGAAGGTTAAAAGAAAGAACTAAAAGAAAGAATCTTCTGGATAACAGTCTCCAAGGTGCATGACAAGACTGTGTGAGGTTTCTCACGTCATGCCTGTTTTCCTTCCACAGGATATGTCTGGCAGACAGAAAGGAAACTTGCTTCAAAGAACTTTGAGGAACATAATGAAAAGGGCAAACAATAATCCTTATCTATCAAATCCATCTCAATTTTTAATAAACTCCTCTGCCATTTTCTTCTTTAAAACATCTACAGCTGACTCAAAAATTTCAGCAGCAAATTCCAAATGGATTTGATACGTCATCGGACTTGTATCATGTTTAAATTTCAGTGTGATACAGGCTAACACTCAAGAATGCAGATTCATCAATTGGTTCTACTCGGTTCTACTAATTATTTTCAGACTAAATTCCAGCAAATGACTCATCTATACTCGCATGTAAGTAAAGAAGTCAAAATTCTGTCTTTGGGTCTACAGATTCCCCACTACGTAACTACTCATAGCACTTAACGAAGAGGTCCAAGCAGAACAAAACTTTAGCATTATACCAAAAAGCACATCAAAAAAGCATCATGCTCACTGCATATTGTAAGGCACCATGGCCCAACTGAAAATGTTTATGGATAGGAAACTTAAGCATCCAAAAGATGTTTCAGGATTAATTTAGTGAGAAAGTCTAAGAGGCTTTTTGGAATAACACAGGATTTAAATTTTCAAAATTAAACACATTTAAGAAAGTGAAATTTGGGGCTGGATCTATCAAGGCCATCTTTTGTCTTGGTTGAGCAGAGCGACTCCATATCTGTCTCATAACCCAGCCTGTTGAAGATTCAGTTATTAGGTGCACATGAATGTAAGTGCCTTGAAATTCCTAAACCCTATAACATATTTTACATATCTCTAAAAAAATATTAACAGTACAGACCAGAAAAACAGTTATTCAGAAATATGTTGTTGGCTGTGGCAATAGGTGATTACATAAAGTTATGGATTGTCAACCCAGGCCTTATTCCTGGGGAATAAAGGAGGAGATATTTTATTGAACACTCTATCCCTTATGCTACCATATGACAATACTTCCCTTCAGAATAATTTAATTTCTTTTACAGGCAAAAATGTTCCAAGTTACAGGCATCCAGAAGGTTAGCCTTCTTACCTTTCTGAGGTTATTATATCCAAGGATATAAATTTATTACAGATATATGATCATCAGATTTCACTTTATGAAGCAATTATATTTAAAGGTATATTCTCCTCTTTTGTTGTTGGTTTTTTTTGCTTCTTTGGTTTGGGTTTTTTTGTTTTAATTTTATTTCAGCAAAGGCTTAATTCTCATAATAGGAACATAAGAAAACGAGTAGTTGAAAAATAATTATACCACTAAAATATGTTTCTAAATACTTTTAACAATAAAATTCATCCTTTGACATTGAGGCACTCTGCCTTTGTCTTTCTGTCAGGCAGAATCTTCTCTGGCATTGTGTTCAAACACAATCCTCCTGTCTCTCCTTCATATACCTTTTGAAAAGTTACTCCCTTGAAAGCACAGCTTTTCTATTTATACTGCCTTGGGCTGTGATGACACAATTTATCCATCTCTTACTTCCTGTAATACGGCACATACCAGATAAGATCATCAAACTGCATCTGTACCACACATACTTCGTTTAAGTCACCATAGAAGCTCACTTTCTTATCTTTGTGTAGACCACATATAGCATTAATAATACAGTGGGAAACCTGACATTTTGAAAGACATCCTCTTCAGTTTCAGAATTTCTTGCCATCATAAAAGTCTGTTGGATAGTTAGAATACTTCATTATAATTTTGTGTGTGTTTTGTGGTCTTTGCACCTACTGCATCAGTCACTGAAGTGTCAAACAGATTACTCACGAGGCTAGGTAGGACATGACACTCTTCCCAGGTTTCTTGTTTGAACTAAGATATTGTGCAGCCAGGCATGGAAACTATAGAGGGAGAAGTACAGAGAAAGAGAGAATGTAACTTTCAAGCAGCTTAATTAATAGCCTGCTGGTAACGTCATTCAGAATCTAATTATCAAGCACATAGGACAGAGATTCAAGAATATTGCAAATCAGCCATCCTAATTTTAAAAAAAAATATTGTATAATCTACAACAACAATTATGGAAGGATAAGTAATGGTATGAAAATATTTCATTGCTGAAGCACAAATTTACTGGATAAGATCACAGGTTCATAGAGACCTGTGTCTGTCCTTTCAGAGTAACTACAAGGAATACAATGGGAAGGCGTTTAGGTCAGGATATATCTAGACAACAATTATGCATTCTACATACTTTTTTTTGGACACTTTCCCAGCTTCCACCTGTACTTTAGAGACTTCCTGAACTATTGGCTTATATACTAAACTTTTTTAATAGCCATTGATCAAATTCTTAGATAGATACCATCTGGACTTGAACATTTGCTATAGTACATTTTATCAACTTGTTCTAAAATCTCTTTCTTTAACAGTTTGTTCTGAGAAGTACTAATGTGGCCTCATACTACTTCTCTTTTAATTAAAGACTGATGTCAGTCAGTCTCCTCTACATGAGACTAAAGTTCAGCCCAGAAAGGAAGTCTCACATATTGCTGTAACTTAAAATTTTATGTATGTTTCCCTTTGGTCTATGTTAAGACCCACAGGAGCAACTCAGGAGCAACTGAAGCCTAATAGCTGAACCCATGTCAGCAGAGGTGCTAGAATAATGCTGTATGTACATGAATATTTGTGGGAGCTTTCCAGTCCAAATGTGGAGTGGTATTATCTGTAATCTGCCTCTGGATGTTTAACAGAATATTTTATTAATGAGACTTTATGTGTTTGTTATTGTGCTTTCATTTTTTTTACTCAAATATTTTGATCTATTGGAACATACTGTCTTTTTTAATCGAACTGTGCTCTAACTCTTGTTCAGAACTGATAGGTCTATTGACAGGGGTACCCATTAACACAAATATTTTATTATTATTCTTTCTAATACTTCCCATTATTATGGCACATATTATATATATACTGCCCAAACTGCTCTTCTTTAATATAAGCATGGCTTACCAGAGATGGAAAGAAAAAAAGCCATTCAGAAAAAAGGAAAAAAAAAATCATTTGAAGACACAAATTGCAAAATCTACTAGGAACATGAGAGACCAAGACCAAATTTCACTGGCAGCATGAAATCACAAAGAGATATCCTATGAGTGAGGAAAGATTTGCATTTTCCTTGACCTCAGTTCATTGGCATAGATAAAGTATGAGAAACTGAAATGTATTAAGCAGAATGTTCCCATAGATTAAATAAAGTGGGTTTAATTACTTCAGTATTTTAATGTAGAAATTTGTCATTCAGAGCTGTTGTTCATAAAGATTAGAGACATTAATTTGGATAAACAATAGAATTTTATTTAGTAGTGCATAGTTCATAAAAAATTGTATTCAAATGTACTTCATACTGTTAAATAATACAATTAAGATCTGAATTATAAAAAATACAGGCACTGAGGAAGAGAAAAATTAGGTAGTATTGGCAAATGTTTGTTGTTTTGGTTTTTTTCTTTGTAGAGATCTATGATATGAGCTAAAAAAAATAAAGAAGGTAGACACAGATAGACTGTTCTGTTTGATAGGAGCTGTAGTGGAAGCAATTCCCTCTGTGGCCAAACTTTGCTTTGGATAATTGTGTTTGGTGAGTGTTGCAGAAAGACAAGACATAGTAATATGAAATAAAACATTTTGTTAACGTGATACCAGATGATCCATGTCTTTGGATTAGCACCATGCTACATAAAATTTTGGCTGTTAAGAAAGATAAAAAATTCAGATAAGGTATCAATATTAGGCACTCAAAACACCACTTTAACCACCTACCATCGTTTAAATATTCAAAACAGGAAAAGAGGGGAGTTGATATGAAAAGAGAAAATTGTATTATTAGTTGTAGTTTAGGTGCCCAAATATTGTAAGCATTCAATGTAGATTGAGAAGAAAAATAGAAAACTTGGATGAGTATATCTTCTAAGCCCTCCCCCCACCTACATCCACATTGGAAGTCAAGTCCAGACTTCCTTTGATTGGAAAAGACCACCATGAAATAATTTGTCCTGGTATGGTAATATTTATGGAAATAACTTAATATAACAAAATTTGAAGCTGGACAATAGAATATCCCAGCCATTTAAATGAATAATCATCTTCAGTAAGCAGTCCTTTGGGTTGCTCTGTCAGTTAGAGGAAAATAGTTTCCTCTGTGCAGCACTTCAAGTAATCTGAATCCATGTTTTTATTATTTATATTTTATTTAGAGACACATCTGCCCTTCTCTGAGTTTAGCAAAGAATATAATTCATTTACCATCACATAAGCATCCCCTTCCCCCAAAAAAATCCCAAACACAAAACAATTAAACAAGCAAAAAAACACAACCCTTTTACTTAGCTGTTTTTCAATCTGGCTTTGTTTGTTGAATTCAGAATTTTTTAATATTTATATTTTGCACTTTGCAGGATGCAGGCAACATCCATATAACTTTCAGGATTTTATCTGTGCAATTCCTCTGTAATCACCTCAGACATCATATTCCCCTCTGATTATGATAACAGCTTGTTCACCATTATAAAACTTAGATTGATGATTTGCATTATTAATTAGAAGCTGTTAGATCTTCTTAAAACAAGAGTTTCCAACAGAATACCAAAATAGCTTGTTCATAGCAGGGACTGTTGTGAACTATAACTATTTCAACCCATTATAACAATTTTCATCACTAGTGTACTCTTTTTATTTAACTCCATTTACTTATGCAAAAAATCATGTACTAAAATTCTAGTCATTTATGAACCTCTAGAGTATGTTTAGTCCTCCTTTTTTACTGAACTGAAAAACACATCATTGTTTTCTTTGGATAAATGCATTCCTTTTTATTTTGCAGAATTGATTGTTTTTCTTTGTAACAGAGAAGCTCATATTAGAAATGTAGTTCTGTCACAGGCTGATTTTTCTTTAACACTGTTTGTTTAGCACTCATTTTTCAGAAGTAATTGAGAGTGTTTTGCTAAGATATTTAAGAGGGTCTCAAATTTTACCAAGTGTAAACTTTTTGTTAAACAGCTTCCTTAGTTTCTATTTAACCCTCAAACATTTTCTGCTGAAAAGCACAACTGTGCTTTCTCTTACCCGGTGGAAAGGTGATGGGAATTTGTATTTACAGAATGTTCCACTAGGAAAAGGCCAGGCACAACAGAGCTTAGTACTCTAAAGGTCAAGCTTGTTAAATTTATGAGTAGGATGTTGACCGTTGGCTGGGGCTGTGCTGAGGAGAACCCTCTCCAGCCCTACACTCTCATATATCAGAAGCAAATTCTCACTAAAGAAAACCCCTATTTTCCACATCAGCAGCCCTGAAGGTCTCCTTTTAATTTCTGTGATAGTGTTATAGGTTTGGAGCCACATGCCTCCCTTCCTAGAGCATTCCTGTGGGCTTAGCAAGTGTACAAAGGTTTGTAGCTTTTTTTACTCTTCTAAGCAATCACTGATTGGACTTATTCCCTCTCCAAGCACACAAAGAACATCATGAGAGTTCTCCTCTGCAGTCCCACAAAATACATATCCACCCTGGGCTTAGGATGTCTTTCAACTTGTTAATATGATCTCAACTTATTAAAGTTATCTCTGTGATTGGTGTAATTGCAAAACTGAAAACTAGTTTTGCATCATAGGGGTAAAACAAGTAAAGAGTGATTTAAAATAATAATTCTATTACTAACTAGTCTAGCCAGTTGTACCACTATTGGAGAATATATTTTTCTTACCTTTCCACAAAACTTTGCCCTATGTAGTCTCTGACTTATATCTTTCCTCAGCTCATATGTCATCTGTGTTTGATAACAAAAATCATCTAATTACATGGATGAAACAATCACAGATAGGGAAGAAAAAAATCCTAAAAGATCAAGGAAAGAAGCCTAGAAGATTAAGGAATTGTTTAAATGTCAGAGAGATGTATATGTTAACAGTAAGTTGACCCATTCTTAAACCCAGTTCAGATAAAATTCCCCAAACATAGATTATCTAATCTAATATGCACCAGATGTAGAAGGACACAGTATTTCCCAGTCCACACATATTGGTTAATGCAACTTCATCAACTCATAGTACAACCATTGTGTATTGAATAGATCATGTTGAACTTGATACAACAGCACCCTGAAGAACACTAATATCATTATTTCTTCCTGTGGGTGGTACAGACCTAATCACAAAGTCATACCCAGGCCAAAATTGAAGGAACATGTAAAGTTTGATATGGTTTAATTTGGATATAAGAGGGACATCCTATACGGACATGGAAATCAGGAAAAAGGAATTCTTTAGGATGAAAATATTAGAAACTTGTTAATAGATTCTACTTTAAAAGAATTTTCTTCAAAATCTTTTGTTTTGGAGCCAAGAATTCCGTTCTGGAAGAAAACTGCATTTCCTATTGATAACAAAGATGAAAAAAATCCCTAAAACAATGAACTCTATGAAGTTGAAAATTAAATGCAGTGAATAGGTAATTTTCAGTGAATGAATTTCTTGTGCATTCTTGAGAGAAATTTTTTTAGTAAGAAATTAACCTCTCCATAATTTAGCTTGCTAGTGTTACTTAGGAATATCTTATATTTCTGAATGGGTTAATCCTCACAAGACTGAAGGGAGTGAAAGAATTTTAAACCCTGGGGCTTGCTTTGTTTTTGCAACATCTGCCCCTGGTGTAGTATCACTCAGTGACAGTAGCCAAAAGCAATCAAGCTGAAATAATTTCATTAAAGAAGAAAAAGCACCTGCTAATAGAAAGTTTTCTGAACTCTGAAGATCAGTTTGCTCAGTTTGATTTTGTCCAATAAATTATTGAAAAGCTCAGACTTCATATTATATTTTTGGTGGTTGTGGCTGGATTCTGCAAGGACAATAAGCAGATATATATTAATTTGTATATAATGTATAAGATCAAGTTGGTTAGCATAATTTCAGGCCAATGGCTATTCTTTTTTCTAATTTTGGATCATGATTTTCTCAGATAAGTGCTAAGCAGCATTCCTGGGTGTCGGTAGATAATGTTTTTCATAAATTGGAAAAATACCATTTTAAAAAGTGCTCTGGCATTTAACAAGTTACTTGCTTTAAATGGATTTTGTGTAAATCAGTTTTGAAATGTGATGTGTGTTTCCACCAGCCACTGCACATTCTTAGTTTTATGTGTAGTAATTTTGATGCAAATACAGTGACTAAGAACCTCTCTGAGTGTGAACCCTGTTCTGAAATTGAGATGAAAAGCTGTTTTTCCTCAGCATTTTAGATTCACATAGCATATCTCTTGGAAAAATTTGGTTCTAAACAGAATTTCTAAGTAGTGATTTTGAGAAAGCATAAGCTGTTATTTTTGAAATTCAGGTTTTTTTACAATTTCTGTCATTTTAAGCTGAAGGACAGAGCTATAAGAACTTCAGACACATTGCATTGTCTAAAATATGCTCACATACCAAGCATGAAAAACAATAATAAAGAAACTCTTGTATGTTGATGACTAGGCCCTGATCATGCAACAAACTTTAACCACTCAAAGTGCCATCAATGTTAAAGTGCAAGAGTCCATTCTTGTGGACTTGGTTATAGGGTAAGGCATTCAATTGTTCAAGCCTCATTTGCAGCCCAGAAAGCAGAAAATTAAAAAGTTGCTGCATCTTGAGATAAGGTATGAGAAACTTTTATTTTAATTTTGCAAGGTAATTTCTTAATGGAGTGTCACTGTTTGACTCAGATCTGACAACAATGCTCTCGATCCCCTCCCTCTCCCACCCAGGTAGGGAAGGAGAGAGAGAAAAAGAGAGAGACTTGGCTGGATTGAAAACTAAACTACACAGCTTTAATTAAAACACTAATGAATTATATAAGAGAATATATATACAATTATATACAGATATATTCAGGTATGGGCAAAAGTCTCTCGCCTCCCCCCACCCCCAGCAACCCCACATCACTCCCCTGAGATTAAGACAGCCCCAAGGAATCCTGGAGATGCTGCTGGAGAAAGCAGAGAGTGATGAGGGTCAGGAGAGCTCAAACCTGGGGGTTGAGGGTGATGGATGGATGGAGTCCTCCCCAGACTCCGGCCGTGGATGGAAGAGAAGGGAGGAAGAAGAGGGAAGGAAGTTGTCTTCTGTGATCTCTGACCTTCCTCTGGAAGGAATATTCTGGAATGGAATATCTCTGGCCAATTTTGCTGTCTGTCTAACTCAGCCTCCTACGAGGGGGTCACAGATCTCCCCGTAGTGTCTGAGCCGGCGGAGTGAAGGTGCGATCTTGGAGCCTCAGTAGTTATAAAAACATTCCTCTGTCTTATCAGCTTTAGCTAGAGCACACTTGCTAGTTAAAAGAAAGCTTACTGAAGGAAAAAAAAAAAAAAAAATTCAACAAAAGGAAAATTGGCCTAATCCTGGCTCAAAGCAGGACATGGAGATACAGTAAACTTGGATAGATTGGATAGATTGAAAGGTGCATAAGTCTGTACCTACTTGGTAAATACATGATATGTACAGAAAGATAAACAGATGGATGGATGGATGGATGGATGGATGGATGGATGGATGGATGGATGGATGAAATTCTTCCCTAGTAGCTTCTCCCATTACATATGTGCAGTGGGAGAAGCTGAAGCATTTCTTTCAAAGAGTCATTTAAGTGTCTGCCATCCCTGCAGAGAGAAGCAGTCCCTGAGGATTGCATTCTAAGCACACTGGGAGCAACCCTTACAATTCTCCATTGATCTTAATTTTGCTTATCATATTAGCAAGGAAACATAGTGTCACAGTCACTAAGCAAAGAAAAAGTCCTTCTGAAGGATCTTACTCTCATTACAGGCTTTCAGAGAAAGAAGCAGTCTCCACTTCCCAATTTCATGCCTGTTAAAGGCCTTGAAAAGCATTTCCTTTTTTTCTTATTTGGTTCAAGTTTTGGTAGGCTTTCTCCCCCCCTGCTCTGTTATTCTCAACACTATTCCAATGATTTTATTTCTTTCATTCTCCCTAAGGTTTTCTGAAAGTTTGCTTACCCCTAATATGAGAAGGAATTGCTTCTCTGCCCCAACTTCAGATTCATCCCAGGAGCTCAGGATACAAACTGGTTTTCTTCTTCAGAACTTTGGGTCCTTTTTCAGAGCATTTTCTGATAATGTTTGTAAACATGCAAAATTAAATTAAATCAAATTAACAGAACAGAATAAACAATAGCTTAGAAAGACAGGTACTGGAAAGAGAGGGATCTTTTTGATATTTTAATACTTTCCACTTTCCCACAGACCCCTTGCAGTAGCACAAGGCTCTCCCTGTGATTCCTTGCTCTATTTCACCAAGATCATTATTGTTCTTCATCATATCAAACCTCTATTAATCCAAGCACTATCCAAGAGCCAAGAAGTGACCTGTATCTGCCTGATTCTAAGAGGGAAAAGCTGAGGCAGGCCTGGACACAGTCACAGCTGCAATGCTGGGGAAGCATGGAGGAGTGCAGGCTCTGCACTGCTGGAGGAGGCAGGCCATGGTCTATACCAGACAATGCTACTGGAAGCAGGGTGATTTTCTCCAAGTATATTGACAGAGTATCAGGAAGTTCCTACCTCCAAATAAACATAGGTGACTCCTTGCCATTTCCAGCTAAAAATAATAAACTAAAAAATATAAGTAAAATGTAGTTGAGAAAAGAACTGCTTTGGAAAAATATTACAGGCAATTTTGCTCAAGCACTGCAAATGCCTGCACGTTAATGTCTTGCCAGTAACAGATTTTTTCCATGGTCACTAACAGAGCCATCTGGTTTAACAGTATTACTCCATGTCTGTTTAGACACAGATTCTTTTCTAACCTTCTTGTGAACCTAAGGGAAAGACACAATTGGCTGGTTTTAATTTACATTCTCAACACGCCACATGACAACTCAAGGAGGAGAAGTTATTTCAGTCTTGACTTATAACTAATACAAATATCTGCAAAATGTATGCATGTGTCTAATTTTCCAAACTTTTGGCTTTGATTTATAAATACGTACATGTACAAAATGCTGATGTATATATTAAACATAGATTATATACAACCTTTTAAATTATTTAGCCATTAAAATATTCTTAGACTAATTATGATACAAAAACTTCTTGTCAAGAGATTTGTATTTCTCTGTGGATTATTTTTTCTATGTTGTACTATGGCAATGAACCCTTAGGAATTTTGTAAGTAAATGTGGCAAAAACTTTGATTGTGAATTTATTTTTCTTATAATTTGTGTATGTTTTCCTTCTCTTTAGAACTTCTACCCTTGTTAGATGAGGGATTTGAGCAATTCTTTTACAATTATGCCACATATTCTGAGGTCAAAAGTTTCCACAGTTTCTGGGTAGAAATAGACAGCACAGAACAGCAAATGTATGCAAAATATACAGAAACTTTAGTGACCATGTAGAAGAAAAATGTTGGGAGTGCATATCACTTGGCTATGAGAGCTCGCAAAAGTATGTCCTGTTAAAACAAGTTCAAGAAATCAAATATAATAGTTATAGTGCCAACTAAGCAGGGGATTTTAAAGGGAGCTAATGAGGTTTTCACCACCCCTGTCATAACATCCTAGAGCACTGTGCGCTGCCTTGTCATAGGAACTAATTGTGGCTTCTCCCTATAAAATAAAGGTCAGCACTCTCTCCCAACTAAATCTGTTTACACATGTAGACTAGATATTAAGATTGTGCCTTTCTATATGCATGTAGTAAGAGAAAACACTTGCTTGAAAATCTGCAGATGGTACAAACAACTAGATTTGATCTTTAAGAAAGTCTATATTATTCAAATTAGAACATATAAAATACAGAGACATTTGTTTTTCCTTTGGTTACATCAGTGTGGTCCTGCACAATTTTGCCATTTTATGTAGTCCAGGTTCATTGAGATTCATTATTTTTCATCAAGCCTCACTTCTCCAGATTAAAAGATCTGAAAATAAGAGCAAGAACAACAGGAAGAAAAAGAAGATATGTCTTCAGCTTGGTCCTCACCATTTGCAAACAATGACCATGAAGATTCAAAAAAGAGCAAAAAAAGCTACCTTCCCCTTTTTTCACTTGAAGATACATATCTCAGCCATAACAGTGGTGGTTAATGGTGGTCCCATTTTTTAACATCCTACTTTTTTCCTGAGTAATAGCAAGAATACTTGGCAACCAGGTAATCAAAAAGAAGAATTCCAGAATCCGTAAAGATCACTAAATCATCCAAGTTCTATAACATGCACAGAATAAGCGAGGTCCTCACTTTTCAAAGGTGTTTGCAATTATGTTCAATGGACAGCACAGCTGTGCAGTTCAGAAAGCAAATAAGTAAGTACAGCTATAAGGAGCGCCTTTTCTGAGCAATGTAGTAAGTTAGAAGATCACTGCCATGATCAGTATTCAGTATCAGTTTTACATCTATAAAAATTACTAGTTTAAACTTTTGTAGTTGTTAAGTGCTTTCAAAAATACTTCCACTGTGAATATTTCTTACATCAGTTTATAGCAACTGTGTTGTTTCTACAAGATTATAATGCCCTGAAAAGCGAATATGATCTTAAGTTTGCCTCTCGAACAAAACATAGGATCTGTCATCACTACACTCACCTTTGCAGGTATTAATAGGAGCAGTGCTACTGAGTGGTCCCAAGTCCTTCAACTCATTGTAAGAATAAAATCCTTCAGCTCTGGAGAAAATAAATTTAAAGAATGTGATTTTGATAAAATGTGGCCTAATTAGACATAATGGTAAATGGCAATTACATAAGATGCAAAACAAGTCTCTAATTATTTTTATTATTTGAAAAAGTCTTTCCTCTTTTCTCTAAACTCTCTTCAACAAATCATGTAAATTAATGATTTCTTTTCTGAATTTTGGAAATACATTCAAGGAAAAAGCCCTAAACAGATAAAAAACAGATATCATCTGCCAACTGTGTGACTACGACAGCTCTAGATCCAGATGTAAAATGGTTCTTTCCTCAGCAAACTCTCATTAAAAAGATAGCTATTAGCTGTTTTTAACTTGTAGGTCCTGGGGAAGCAAGATAAAAAAGAAAATAAGTACAGATTTATGTTGTTTCAGTGGCATCCAGAGTCTCAGCTGGTATACAGTATAATGGCACTAAAACACATGTAAGAGGTAGCAGGTAATACAGACTTCTTTCAGACCCCAACAGCAGTTGCATAGATCAGTAGGAAGTGAAGTTATGAAAAAAATTGTGTTACTACATAAAATAGATACAAGGTTGAGGAAGAGCTTCTCTGGAAATCTTTCTTAAGAAGAGACTGCAGCTACACCTAAACACGAAGTTGTGCACCTGGATCACAACAACCCCACGCTACACTACAGGCTTAGGGAAGAGTGGCTGGAAAGCTGCTCAGTGTGAAAAGGACCGGAGTGTGTTGGTCAACAGCTGGTGGAATATGAGCCATCAGTGTGCCCAGGTGGGCAAAAGGCCAACAGCATCCTGGCCTGCAGCAGAAATAGTGTGACCAGGAGGAATGGGGAAGTATTCACCTGTACTCAGCACTGGTGAGTCAGCACTTTGAGTACTGTGTTTAGTTCTGGGCCCCTCACTACAAGAAAGACATCGAGATGCTGGAGGATGTCCAGAGATGGGCAAAAAAGCTGGTGAAGGGTCAAGAGAACAAGTCTTATGAGGAGCAGCTGAGGGAACTTGGGATGTTTAGCCAGGAGAAAAGGAGGCTGAGGGGAGACGTTACTGCTCTCTACAACTACCTGAAAGGAGGTTGTAGAGGAAATAGGCTCAAATTGTGCTAGGCAAGGTTTAGATTGGATATTAGGAAAAATTTTCTTCACTGAAAGGGTTCTCATGAACTCGAACAGGCTGTTCAGGGAAGTGGGTGAGTCACCAACCCTGGAGGTTTTTAAAAGACCTGTAGATGTGGTGCTTAGGGACATGGTTTAGTGGTGGACTTGGTAATGTTAGGTCAATCTTTGGACTCAATGATCTTAAGGGTCTTTTACAACCAAAACGATTCCATGATTCTGCATTATTCTCAGCCTATGCCACATGAACTGGTACCTTGTGTAGTTATGTGTACTTCTGGTATTTCTATCTTCTGGACTCTTGAAACAAGAAATTAAGCAGGGTAAGAAAACTGAATGTTAATGCCTAAATTAGATGTTGCTTAAAACAGTTGTAAAGGCAGATGGTCTCTTAGAAATTAATTGATCTCCTACTGAGAACAGGAAGCTAGTAAGCATGAATTTAGGGTTTGGACAGTTTGGAGCTGTATGGATCTCTGTGTGCATTGAAAGCCCCAGACTCCATTCAAACCCAGCATGTTAGCTAAATGGACTCTCTATATTGGATGCAGGCTAAGTAAAAAGAGCAAATATAATTTATTTATGCAAAGCTTCTTGTGCCCTGAGTGGGAGATACATCCAGTGAGAGTAAATTTGAAAGCTAAGAAAATAAGAACACAACTTTTAACAGTTCCAAAAGACACTTTCTCATTTTTATTTAACTGTCCCCTTTGTACTGTTATCCAAAACTTCACTGGAAGCTTCTTTGCTTTGAGAATGTCAATTGTTAGTAGATACTTGTGAGATTATATTTTGCTTTAGTATAAAGTTACAAAAAGAGCTTAAAATCTGAATTCCCTAAACAGAATTTACCCATAGCTATGGTTAGCAGAGACCTGTCCTGTGAAAGACAGTCAAGGTCTTCCAAAATGTTAGTCCAAAATACAATTCCCTTCAGTCATCTACTCCATGAGCTTTTATACACCTATAAATGTTCTTTAAAAAGTCTTCTAGCATTCAAGAAAGTTCAGTGTGGGAATAACATTATTCAGTTCTGGAGAAGCTAAATTTAAAAAATGACATTTTGCCTCTTCCCTTTATGTTTGGTAATCAAGTGTTTCATACTTCCTGACATATCAATATTATGGTAGACATCTAGTTTATTTTGCCAGTCTAAGTAACTTGTCCATGCAGTGGCACCTCTTAGAAGATTCACTTATTCTGACATTCATTTCATACTTCAAAGATTCTTGACAGGATTCTGTTGCCAGGTTTCACTTGAAACAGAAAATATATTAAAATATGGAAAAGCTTTTTTATTTGTGTGTGTATATGTGCATATGTGTATATATATATACACATATGCACCAACAAACATGTTCCTGATCAGCATTTGAACACTTTGGCAAACGTTCTGCCCAGTGAGAACAGAGTACTGACAGAGCACAGCAAGGATGCTGATTGACTGCTTCAGTGCAGATCTAGACTGATTTCATTGTTGGCAAGAATTTGTGGTCAGGACCAGTGGGCTTCTTTTTTTAGATCTTCAAACTCTAATTCTTTTTATCATTATGTTTAGGGAAATTCAAAGAAAAAACTAATGCAACGAGCAATTAATATATGCAAGGATAAATTTTATTACATTTTTACTATTTATGACAGGTCTGGAGCAGGGATAAATAAGCATAGTTGCGTGGTTTTCAATAGAGTAAAGCCTATTTACACAAAGGCAAGATGCCAGACTTCTATGTCCTCATATATGTTTGTGATATATTTGAGATTAATTCAGAACAACTTACTATTTCTTTGCAGAGATGTATTCTGGCTGGTCATAGTGCTTTGAATCAGTGGCATTAATCACTAATGGATGAGAAAGAAATAAAGCAGGAGGCAGGGAAAGATGGTTTAATATAAATATCCATCTGCTGACAAGAGTCATTAAATAGTGTTGCCAAATGATGATCATGTTAATCTAAGGAGGAATAGTTAAGGCACAGAATTGAAGAAAAAACATCTGGCAGGATTTACATATTTTGCCAGACAATACCAAAATTACTTGGATGAAAGGCCTAGTCATGACCTGCTCCAAGTGAGCTAAAACAGTGGACATTAAATTCTATATTTTAAGGCCAATGCTCATTGCATGCAACTGTTCCTTCAAAAATTCTTCCTCTGAAAATATTGCCCCTACTGCTGTAAAGAAGTCACTTTTATTGTAAGAAGACAGTTTTTGTTACAAATAGCTATATATCACAGTTGTGAAAGGGAAGAGATCTGCATAACTAAATACAGATGAATCTCACAATTATCAGTCTTTGATTTACACTGCTCTACAGTCCCAGTGCTCCCATATGAAACAACACGTTTACAGAATTCCACCTGGGGATAGGTGAAGAAGTCAGGCATGATAATTACAGAGAGAATTCAGAGAATATAAAGTTGACCTCATTTCTTTTATGCCTTTTTCTTAGCTTTAAAATTATATCTGCAAATAATCATAGCCTAATTTCTACTTCTTTTACATCAGAATACCTAAGAAGGCAGCAATCTCCAATTTCATTAAAGTACAATCAAACTCTTGTCCGTGATTTTATTTTTATTTTTATAATCTCGAAGTTTATTTAACAGTAATTTCTAGAACAGAAAGTGTGTCACAGAACTGCATTTCTCTTTCAATTCTGTCATACTTCAAAATCTGCTTTAAAGCCAGATCTGCATATTGTCACCATAGGGAAAAGAACATCCCTGAATGGCACATCAAATAGAAGAGACAAAAAACAATGAAGTGAAATATTTACTACACACATGCTGAATTAATAGTGACTGTGAGGTTACCTTAATGATATAAGAATCATCATTAAGATGGATTTGCATGCCTTTGGTGTTTTTTCCTTGCAGTTCAGCCTAAAGTTAAAATACTAAGATTGACATTAGCAACATCAGGTGGATGATAATTCAGACTGAAAAAAACAATGAGCACATTATATTATTTACCTTTAACAGATGGTATACGGAGAAGATAATATAGTTTAACTTACCTAAGGTAGGTAAATTTGGTTGACTACAGGGTCTGAGTGGCTTCCTCTGTCCCACCTTGTAGATGTGAGGCTGTTGTAGTTCCTTGTCCTCAGAGCCAGGCAGTAGAGAGGCTGAGCATGGTTCCTGAGACACACGTGCCCACACACATGCACAAGTTAAAAATAGGATTTAATAAGAGTAAAAAACATACCGTGTTGATGAATCCCAGGACTCAGACAGACACATGTACTGAACAGCCAACACCTGCTTATATATGGTCACACACTTATCCTCCCGTCTGTTTTCCTACACTTATCTCACAGCAGTCTTGATTGATCCCTCCTTTTCTCTGCCTTCAAAATGTCTCCTAAACATCCTATAGTAATCTCATATTTGTAGTTGTCCCTCTGTTCCCTGTTGAGTCATTATGTAATTTGGTTAGTCTTTATTCAGGTAACATAACAATATCTGAATTGATTTTACAAAACTATCATTTACCATGCTCATTTTCAGTAACTGATTCAAGTTAACATGCATGAGAAAATACAATACGAATATAGAGAATGAAAATTTGATTGCAAGTCTGGTATACTCCATTTGGCACTTCAGAGCTCCCTACCAAGAAAGTGAGCTATGGAATTTTTACTTCACTAAAAGATATGCTGCCTTTTAGGAAATAGTACAGGCCACCATGAAAGACCCATATTAGGTAAAGAATTGCATATCGGACTTCTACGGTGAAACATGAGAGATTAGGATTTATCTCAGTGTTCATTCTCAAAAGGAAAGACTGGTGTTATATTTTCGTTTGAATGCTTGTCACTCACCTATTTGAAACAATAGTAACTTTATGCATTTGCAGGACTATTTACACTACTCTTCTGTAAAAATATATTATAGAATATATATGAGAAATCATTAATGTAATTCAAAACATAACCGAAGGTCAAACCTTATGTAAGACCTCACAGACATTGTCAAAATAAAATTTTGCTGACAACAAAATTCTCTTTTCATTTATTCTTTCCTTTGACAGCTCCTTTCCAGTCCCACACCATCACAGCTCTTTTCCCAAACTTAAACTCCAGCCTTAAATGAAGACTGACCCTTAAACAAGGACCCCTAACCCCCTTTACTTAGTTTAAAATTTCTCACAGCAAAGTTGCCCTGAATCCCACATTTTCTTTTGGCAGCCTTTTTTCAGTCCTACTCCAACTGCGTCTCTAGTCTCCTTCTTTCTTTCTATTAGCTCTATCAACCTAACACAGGAGAACAAGCTTTACCATGTAGGTGTAACAAAAATGTATTGATGTGATTTGATTTAGGAGCTTGAGAGTCTCTATTATTAAAAGGTAGCCCTCAACATCTCTTCAGTACAGAATCACAGATCTAGCCCAAGCCCTCAGCTGCAGCGATTTGCTTAAGGTTGTGGGCAGTTGAATTTTTTTAATAATACTACAGATAGACACCTCACAAGCTCTCTGGCAAAGAGAGCCCTCACAAGAAAGAAGTTGTTTGCTATGTTTAAATGGAACTTCCTGTGTGCCAATTTGTGCCCATTGCTTCTTTTCTTGTCATTGGGTACTATTGACAAGAACCTGGCTCCCTCTTCTTCAGTCACTCCAACAGGTATTTATAGACATTCATGGGATCCATCTGAGCCTTCTCTATGCAGAACAGTCCCATCTCTCTCAGCATCTCCTCATATGAAAGATGTTCCACTCATGGGACCACTCACATGTATTTTAACACATAAAACTACACCAACGCAGAGCCAAGGGATATTGACACAGTAGCAGAAAAATACCAAACATTTACAATGTTCAGACAGTGAAGGATGTTTCCAACAGCATAAAGTGGGCACAGATCTCACTTGGAGATGTTCAAGAGAAAAAATGGGAATGCATGGGAAATGCTAATACCCAAAGATTCGCTAGTGGAGAATGGCTCTTTCCCTGGAAGCAGCAAAGAATCACAGAATGATGTGTGACCAAAACAAGGTCCACTTGAACTCAATATTAAACCATGTCCATCTAAAGTCAAAAGCATTTTATTTTGACTTCAAATTCAGAGATAATAGAAACACTTCTGAAGGAAGAAGCTTCTCATAATTTTATACATAAATTATGCAAATACTCAGTGATTCTAATGTTCCAGGGGGTAAAAATTACTTGAAAACTAGTTTTCCATGGGTGCTTAACACTTGGCATATGTTGTAGAGATATGGTTGCTCCAAATGAAAAGCAGCATGAGAATCAAGCCTCAACCTGTAACAAAAAAGATGCTGTTTTACCATTTCCTTATTGTTTTACCTTAGCCAAGCTGCAAGCATTATTTCAGGGGGAAGAAAAAAAAATAATAAATAAAGAGCTGATTATGTTTATCTTCCATCAGGCTGATAGTGTCCCAGAATGTTTTCAGATACTGCTTAAGACTAAATTACAGCCTGAAGCTTTATGAGATTATAATTACAGGTTATTTAGAAAGATTTAATTTAAGGAAGTATTTTTTTAAAGCCTCTCTGAGATTATTTAGCCCTTATTCACTATTTTTTAAATATCTAGTTTAGCTATATAGTTTTGTTAAAAACTACAGATTGTTTGGTTTCAATCCCTTATACCAAACTTTTTATAAGGGGGAGAAACCTAGTATTTGAGCTTTGAGCTTTCAGTCACTTCATCCAACTTTAAAATAAATTTAGTTATAAAACCATTATATTTGTTCTAATTTTTCAATTTATCAAAATATCCATGCATTTATTATATTAATAATTCTCCTTTTTTTTGTTGTTCATTTGCCAAAATGCTCTGGTTAATACATTCTTTTGTAAAAAAGAGCCTTGAAAGTTACTATTTCCATATTCACATGATGTGTTAAAGTTAAGAAAGTTTATTACTAGCTGGGGAGGGGCTTTTCACCAGACGGGGTAGTGACAGGACAAAGGGTAATGGTTTTAAACTGAAAGAGGGTAGAGTTAGGTTAGACATCAGGAAGAAATTCTTCACCATGAGGGTAGTAAGGTGCTGGAACAGGTTGCCCAAGGAGGTTGTGGAAGGCCCCTCACTGAAGGTGTTTATTACCAGGTTGGATGAGATTTTGTGCAACATGGTCTAGTGGTAGTGTTCCCTGCTCATAGCAGGGAGGTTGGAACCTGATGGTCTTTAAAGTCCCTTCCAACATTAACCATTCTATAATTCTGCGATTCTATTTTCAGAAGATTAAGAAAGTACTACTTTGATCCTTGGAGCTGTTCAGCAGCATGCCTTGACAGCCAAGAGGGTAACCTGCATCCTGGGATGCATCAAACAGCATAATCAGCTGGTCACAAGCAGTGAAGATCCCACTCAATCCAGCACTGGTGTGGCCTCACCTGGAGCATTGTGTGCAGTTCTGCGTCCCACAATTTTGAAAGGTTGTAAAGATCCTTGTATGTGTCCAGAGGGAGACAACAAAAGGAGCTGCTAAAGAGTTTGGGTTTGTACAGCTTGGAGAAAAAGAGGCTGAGGGACATTCTCATTGCTTTCTTCAGTACCTGAGGAGGGGAAGTGAAGGAAGAGGTGCTGAACTCTTCTTCCTGGTGTCCAGTGATAGGACACATAGGACACATGGGTTCAGGGGAGATTTAGACTTGACATTAGGAAGCACTTCTTTACTAAGAGGGTGGTGAAACACTGGGAGAGGCTTCCTAGAGAAGTGGTCAATGGCCCAAACCTGTCTGTTTAAGAAGCATTTAGACAATGCCCTAAAGACCATGCTTTAACTTTTGGGCAGCCCTGAACTGGTTAGGCAGTTGGACTAGATGATCACTGTGTCTCCCTTTCAACTGAAATAGTCTATTCTGTTCTTTGTTGTTTGATTCACCAGCAGGTTTGTGCCAAAAGCTGTGACTTGTAATTTTGACAAGGTTTCAGGGTCTAATAAATCAACAGGACAGTTGACTGTTCATTGCAATGGAACTGCATAATTCACATTACATTATGAACCTGATGCTGAGTTTTCTTTCTTTTTTTTCATTTCCACTTACATTTCAATACAGCTGTAAAATATTAGTCTGCATTCTCTCTCTCTTTCTTTTTTTTTCCTCTCTTTTTTTTTATTCTCAGAAATTCATCCTTACCAGAAAAATGGAATAAGAAATTTCTGTGTGACTAGCTGAAGTAGAAGAAATCTAAGAGAAACTCAGAGTCAGATTTGAGAAGAGAAAGTTTTGAACAACTCACCTAAAAGCTACCCATCAACTTTACACCAAGTACAAAGCAGGAATAACCAGTAATTTGGTTCTAGAGCAACTCAGCCAGAATGCATCAACCAACATGTGAATTGAGTTGTCTAGTTTGCAGTTGGTACTTTAATACAGATATATGTTTTCTAACCACGAGAAATTCAAGTAAGAGTTGTATCCAAGAAGTGGAATAAAGGTTGGAATTGTAAAACACTTGTTCAATAGTGGAAAAACACACAAAGATGGAATCTGACAAGACATGTATGGGAATAAGTTTTATGTCTTAAACAATGAGGAGGAAAAAATTATAATGATTGAAAACGCAGTCAGACAACTTGTTTGTTATTTCTATGAATCATTTCTGGCTAAGCTTTTTTAGGGGGGAAAAAAAAAAAAAAAGGAAAAAGAAATAAAATTACTTATTAGCTACTCAATTTCACAGAATCACAGAACCACAGAATCTTAGGGGTTGGAAGGGACCTTGAAAGATCATCTAGTCCAACCCCCCTGCCAGAGAAGGATCACCTAGAGCACATCACACAGGAACATGTCCATGGCGGGTTTTGAATGTCTCCAGCAAAGGAGACTCCACAACCTCTCTGGGCAGCCTGTTCCAGTGCTCTGTCACTCTCACAGTAAAGAAGTTTTTTCTGATGTTTACGTGGAACCTCCTGTGTTCCGGTTTGCACCCATTGCCCCTTGTCCTATCACTGGTCATCACTGCAAAAACCCTGGGTCCGTCCTCCTGGCCCTCACCCTTAACGTATTTTTAAATATTGATGAGGTCGCCCCTCCGTCTCCTCCAAGCTCAAGAGACCCAGCTCCCTCAGCCTTTCCTCAGAAGGGAGATGTTCCACTCCATCATCTTTGTGGCTCTGCACTGGACTCTTTCAAGCAGTTCCCTTCTTGAACTGAGGGGCCCTGAACTGGACACAATACTCCAGATGTGGCCTCACCAAGGCAGAATAGAGGAGAAGGAGAACCTCCCTTGACCTACTAACCACACCCTTTCTAATGCACCCCAGGATGCCATTGGTTTTCTAGGCTACAAGGGCACATTGCTGGCTCATGGTCATACTCCTGTCCACCAGGACCCTCAGATCCCTTTCTCCTACTCTGCTCTCCAGCAGTTCAGCCCCCAACCTGTACTGGTACATGGGGTTGTTCTTCCCCCAGATGCAAGACTCTACACTTGACCTTGTTGAATTTCATCAAGTTTCTCCCTGCCCAACTCTCCAGCTTGTCTAGTTCTCATCGAATGGCAGCACAGCCTTCTGGTGTGTCAGCCACTCCTCCCAGTTTAGTGTCATCAGCAAACTTGCTGAGGGCACACTCTGTTCCCTCATCCTGGTCGTTGATTAAAATATTGAGTAGTATCGATTCCAGCACTGACCCCTCAGGGACACCACTAGTCACAGACCTCCAACAAGATTCTGTCCCATTGAAGTCTCTGACTTCTTCCTTTCAACCAGTTCATGATCCACCTCACAACCTGACCATCAAGAGCATACTTCCTCAGTTTATCTACAAGGATGCTGTGGGAGACAGTGTCAAATGCTTTACTTAAATCAAGATAAATCAAGATAAACCACCTACCATCATCTATCCACCTAGTTACTTCTTCATAGGCTATTAGGTTGGTCAAACTTGAATTTCCCCTGGTGAAACCATGTTGACTGCTCTTAATGACTTCCTCATCTTTGATATGCCTAGAGATAGTGCCAAGAATATGTTGCTCCATCACCTTTCCAGGGCTGGAGGTGAGACTGACTGGTCTATAATTAACCAGGTTCTCCTTGCCCTTCTTGTAGACTGGAGTGACATTTGCTATCCTCCAGTCCTCAGGCACCTCTCCTGTTGCCCACAACTTACCAAAGATATTGGAGATTGGCCTAGCAATGGCCTCCACCAGCTCCCTCAGCACCCTTGGGTGCATTCCATCTGGACCCATCGATTTATGGATGTCCAGATTGCTCAATTGATCCCTAACCCAATCCTCATCTACCAAAGCAAACTTCTCCTTTATCCTGACTCCTTCCAGGGCTTTAGGGATCTGGGGCTCCTGGGGAGAGTCTGCAGCAGGAACAACAAAGGCAAAGAAGGCCTTCAGTACCTCTGTCTTCTTTCAGAATAATCAGGCCAAGAAAACTGTGGAACTTGTAAATTTCAGTCCTTCTTTTCAGCTGCTTCATTAAATACCTAGTTTACTCTTGAAAATGTACTTTTCAAATACCAAACATTGCACTGAATTTCATGTAAATCAATACAGTTTCCAAAACATCTCACACCTTCTACATATGCATCTGGAATTCCATAAGCATTCCCGGAAAGCATGCAATAAAATGTAAGCCAGTAGTAAATCCTTGTTTCCAATAAGCTATCAAATTTTTATGGAACTCCCTTCTGGTGTCACAACTCTGTAGAAACATCCTTATTTAGTCAGTTTCCTAAATGCTTCCATTGCAGACATCATTTTTATAACATATTTGCCTTTACGTGTCACAGACAACACTTTCAGAAATCATATTCAATAATTACTTATATTATTTTTTATTTTTCCAGAACATTATACAGCTACTCAAAATTGCTTCAGGTGTTTTTTCTACAATTGTGCATGAAAATGAACAGGGGAATACTAACAGCTTATTTTATATTTCATATTATAAATTATCCTGTAGTACAAGATTTAGGGTAAACTTAAAACAAAAGAGGAAAACTTGTTCTTGAGTAATTGTGAATACAGTCCCACAGATCCTTCATTTTTGTCTTGTATTTGTCTACAGAAATAAATTCTTTAGTCTTTTACAACAGACAGCTCTCATGAATATGTACTATAGTCAGCCTGTCCACTTACTCTTTCTTCACAAGACTGGAATATTTTCCATTCATCACTTAATTTAACCTTTTTTATGTATTTATCTTTTCCCTGGTGAATGCTAAGTCCCACCAGAACTTTAGAATAAAGATCAGGATTGCAATTAACTTCAGCACTTCCCTTGGCCATCCAGAGCCCACAGCTTGTAACTTTCTCACACTTCCTTGGATTTTTCTCAAAATTTCTGGTAATTACAGTTACAAAATTCACATGTCAAGAGTAGGAAACTCAATTCCCTATTAATGTTCCTTATTACCTGGAACATGAAACAGTAATGGCAGAGATATAAGGCATTTCTAGCAGTTAGCAGCTGTGTGGAAGATAAGAGTTCCTCACTCTCTCATACCTGCCAGAAAGTGTCCTGCTGTTTAAAATTATGAAAATATGAAAAAATGAATAACATCATTGAATATTTTCAAGCTTTCAAAGCTGCATTTCATGATGCCATAGGTATAGTGCTCCACTTACTATGTTTTATCATGAAGCTTTGCCTTAGTCCTTTGATGATGAACCAGAAATTCTTAACATGGGTCTCTTACAGCAATTTTAAATAGTAATGGTAAGAGCTGAAGTTTGTTCCGAAAAAGATTATCAAATGTGTCTTTAACTTTTCAGCAAAAGGTAATCCCTCATAATGTGCAAGTTTAACTTTTCAACACATAATAAAATACTTTAATTTCCTTCACAAAGCTTTTACTTGGATGGCCAACTCTCTTGTCACTCACAAGATGCCAGGAATTGTACTTTCCAGAAGCACTTATGATCTAGAGTTCAGCCTTGCAGAGCTATTATTTACGTAATCCTGCCAGAGCCAGCAGCTGGTGTATCTTCTATGCAATGACAATCTTCAATGATGCAGTGAAGCTGGACGATTCAACTTTTTAAAAACAACCTAATTTATTTGGTTTAGAAGACAACTGGATAATCCTTCATCTCTGATAGTTCTAGTGCTTGGCTGAGAACAAATTCACAGGGGCAAGAATCTGTAAGTATGTATCTCTTTTCTTGGAGTATCCAGTTTTGAGTCCCTTACAGGGAGTTGTTTTCAAGTCTCTTGGTTTCCTCCATGTCATGGAACTCCAACAACTCAAAAAACTCTAATGAAGGAGAACCAAAGTAAATATTAACTTTTCAAAATCCTGAATATGGTCTTTGCAGGTCAGAAAAAGATTAAATATTTTCCATGTGGGACAGATTAGCAGCACTTTGTTTCATGTATAGAAGACAGTTTCTATCAGTCTTGAATTTTCTACAAGCATTTGGATGGATAGATGGTGGAACCTTAGTGTTTAGAGAAATTAAGATACTTTTTAGGTTTCAGCTAAAATTTTTATTTTGTTTTTTGCAATATTTAGGAAAAGGTAGTATCAATAATAACTCTTTATTTGATTTTTTTTGCAGTTTAAATAAATTGACAGCATTTGGGGATTCCTTTAATGTACTTAATGGTTTGTAATTTATATAATTTAAACTTAAGTAACTTAAGAATATTTTATTTGTAATATGAGGAAGAAACACACTATCAATTTTAAAACATCTTGGAAGAGAATTCCTATGAAGGCATTTAAAAATCTGTGCTAAACACCACAGAATTCTATTTGGCTATTAGGAAGAAAAGAATAATATTTTCTATCATTTAGAGGATCAAATTCTCCCTTGATTCGGAGGTATTGCTCGAAGAAAGAACCTGGCCAAGAAAAGAGAAGTGATAGTTCTAGCAGGCATTATGCACCATGTTTTCAGACTTAACAAGAAGCAGCTTGGTAGGAAGAGACCTATACATTGAAATATTTAATCTTGAGGTTTTTAAATATCTCAGGGATGTTAATTTGTGGGGTTAGGGCTATTCCCATAATTGAAGAAAATTAGCTTCTGAAAGAGTGAACACTTGAAACACATCTTATAATGTAACGCCATCAAAAGAAAACCCAGTTTATGTTCTATAGTTTCCTTGGTAGGCATGTGAGAACAATAGACACATTTCACACCTACAACAGAGTCTTCATCTAGTGTATATCATAAAAGTAGATAAATCTTTAAGTAGTATGATAGGGTTTGAAAATGACAGAGTGGGAAAAAGTAGTCCATGGTAAATCTACGGTAACTACAAGATTTTACATTTTTAAAATAAAGCATCATTCTAAGATATAGGAAGAGAATCACTACTTTTGGTTTGAGTCTGGTAATCACTACAGGCTAAAAGTCTAATCTATACTAACGAAGTCCTTCATTCTTCTGCTTTCATAACTTGGAATTGCAGGATGGTCAGGGGGAAAAAAAAAAAAAAAAAAAAAAAAAAAGAGAGAGAGAAGTTAAATTTAAATTTTATCTTTATAAATACAAGCAGCAATGGAATTACCTCTGTGGAGAGAGTAACTTGTCCAGAAAATTACCAGAGAGAAATGACTGGCAGCAGTAGGAAAACCTGAGTAACCTATTAATTGAGTTCATCAGAAGTGGAATGGATAAATCGATTGCTGTAGCCCTTTCTGGTCAGTGTTACTGTTAAGCAAGAAATTAGTATGTGTCAGCTATTCATTAATGAAAAACATGCAGTAATAGAGGGAACTCTGCTAGCTACATAACTGAGCCACATGTAGTAGTGATAGGAAAAACAACCACCATACTGATTGGTTATACAGTATGAAACTGTTGCATATGGTTACTTTGCAAACGCTGAAGTAACCTGAAACAACTCTACGTAAATCAACACCTGCAGTATGACTTCACCCTGAAACCCGATTAAGTATTTCGTGATGAGAATATATACCTGGGAATTGCACTCAAAGGTGTACAGTGGGAATAAAATAAAGGTATGAAGAATCATCTGGACATGGGCTAGCTGAGAGACTTGTAAATCTTAGGAGTTCAATCTCATGATTCAATAACAAAATCAAGATTTATTTATTTTTTTTTAAGCAAGGTTAGTTTTCATATTGAAATTAAAACACTGCAGAAAATCTATGAAAAAGGAACTGGCTCTCTCCTTTTTGAATTGCGCGAATATGCATTAACTTCATGCCTTGTACCAAATGTATGATATTATTGGGATGTTCCTTCAGCACTCTGCAATTTTGTGGGTAAAGGAGGGATGACTGGGTAGGAAGTCTGCATAAATCAAAGTTTTGTTTATGCTGCCTGTCCTGGCTCAAACCAGGACACTGCCATAAATGTTCCAAGTATCTTGCAGATTCACAAAACACGCACACTCAGGCAGGAAAGCTCTCCCCCTCCTACATCTTTTTTTTGTCACTTTTTTCAATAAATGATTTCTTCTGAATCAGAAAGTACACTTTCTTATGATGATTTTTTAAAATGGCATTTTTCATTTTGTTCATGTTCCTTAACATTCCATTCAACACAATGTTTTAAAAGCATAGAGGTTACCTAAAGGAAACTTGCTGAATAAGTCACTAAATGAGTTAGAAAAAATGTCTTACACATTAGTGTGATGTCAGCTACTGAAAACTACACAGCCCAGTTAAAACTGAAGGAGCTATGATATTTTCCACCTGGTGACAAAAAAGATTGTACATCAATCTCCACTGATACTTTTGGCCACAAGCACATTTTTCTCACTAATCTGAGTTTTCAGAGCTAGGTGACAGGAAACAGAGATTTGAAGCTTTGATTTAACTACACAACATCAGAGTGTGATGTATCCCTTCCTGCTTTTTTTAAGACACTGTTAAGTAAGAAAAAGGTAACAACTATTTACCAGTCATATTCCACTGTTTTGTAAAACAGTGGTTGAGCATTGTATGTCAAATTACAAGTAATTTACATTTCTTACTATTTATTTACAGAAGAAAAAAATACTTTGGTATAAATGTCCATATACTATGTAATTTTAAATGAATGGAGATGCATATATGCACTAAATACTCTTTAGATATAGAAAAGCTTAATAATTTTATACTACGCCTATTTTTATAAAACTTCACTTAGGTAATCTACTCTCAAGGGAATTCTGGCAGATAGTGCAAAATTTTTTGTATCACGAAAGGCAAATGCTTCCTTCAAACTTAGCTCCCATTCTTAGCACAGAATTTCATACAAAACAAAATTTATTCATAGTTTTATTCATAATAAAGAATGAGAAAACTTTTTAAAAACAGGTAATATTTTACTTGTGTTTTTAAAAGGCTAATTCCAAAATTGGTAATGTAGCTCTTTGAACACCTGTCTTCACAAAAATAAGAAAAGCCTTTCTTTAGGTATGTGCCATACTTAACCATCACAGGGACACTTTTATGGTTTTTTTTTTTGCTGGATATTCATTCCAGTTCCCAAAAATTATGCCATGGCTTCTACAAACCTGAGAAACAATGAAAGCTGCAAACCTTTAGGGCAGGAATAAGATGATGTAGATCAAGTTCAAACACATTAGTCAACTCAACATAAAGCAGCCTTATCAGCTTAACATAAAGTTGATACAGATCTATCATTCATACGAGTTTTCAGCTTAAGTTTGGTCACAGCTCACAATGGTTAAAATGTTTAAATCAGATTATTTTCCTCTGGTTTATAATACCTCAGCTGTGTTATGGATGTCTTCTCCATTTCCAAAATCATGATCCGCTCCATCAGCATGGTGAGACTTCTGTCACTGAGCATTATTTCAACTGTGATATATCTTACTGACAACATCACCTCCTCTTGATTTACATTGACAGGACTTAAAATACGTAAGTGGAATATTCTCCAAGGCATATAATCAATAGCATCTGGTGCGTTTCTGGTATTTCCTTTGCCCTGTTTATACCATTACTGTCTCTGCTGAAGCTATATTACTATAAATGTTTCCAGGAACATATGTTGGTATCTGCTCACTGCACTGTTTCTACAGCTCTAACAATTTAAAGCCTCAGAGGAGTCTCAGAAGTATTACTACTTTATTGTGATAAATAAGACAATGAAACATACACACCAAAATCCTCTGAGAATTGTGTTGTATTGTGCAACACAAGATAATAATGGCAAAGCATTTTCAAGAATAATAAAAAAGTCTTATTATCTTGGAAAAATAGTAATTAGACGCTTTTTGACAAGGAAAAATGGTGTTTAAAATCTGGTAACTTTTGGAAATATATTGGCATAAAAAATACATGTTTCCAAGAAATATTTGGGACAACCTGACTAACAACAAATGAAAATTTTAAGGAAATACGTATATGTGTGTGTGTTAATTCTAAGAGAAAATTATTACATTTAAAAAAGAGATCAAACAAGGAGGTTGTTGAAGTTTGTCATTGGAATTGCTGTCAGGAGAAGTAGGACATAATGAAGAACTGAAAAGAGTTACTGCAGATCATTTACCAACTGTGTAGAATTCACTCATGATAGTCCTGAACATGCCATATTCTAACATGCCATATTCTCATCTGTATGCCAAAGTGTCTGTGTCAACACATTAAACCTGTTGGCCTGATTGATGTACATAATTTGTATTTCTTACAAATCATCTGTTCTACCAAAAGACTGAGGATTTCTTTAGACTAAAAATGTCTGTATTAAACTTAATTCAAGATATATTTCAGAAAATATTTCAGTCACTTACATAACAATCTAAATTTATATTTAAAAAAGAAAGAGGAAAAAGAAAATTGTGTGCTATCACTGTATCAAAAAATGTAACAAAATCAGTATTTTCAAGGTGCAAGAACATACTTATTGAGTCAGAAAGCAAAATAAGTAACCTTTGGGTTCTGTTTCTAAATCAGGTCCCTTTTCTTGAACTCATTGTTGAGATTGAGTCAATTATGTCAAAATTGTGTTTCATAGCTGGTTTTAAGTTCATTTGCATGTACAGATGAAGGAGCAGAGGGACCAATCATCTGGCAAGAATCATTCTGAAGTCTAAAACTACATATTTTCTCGGCCTGGTCCACCATCTAAGTGTGATGGACACTTTTAGTGCTGGAAATAAATAAGTGCTCCATGGACAGAGAAATGTGTCTCAAAATTGAAGATGCATGGTGAATCACCAGCAGGTTAACTTAAGGACATACTTAATGACCCACAGATGCTCCAGCAGTGTCAGAGACAGTCTTGCTGAAGCTGTATCATAATGTATAAAAAAATAGAGAGACAGTAGGTGAGGAGTTAATTAGTGGATACAGAGGAAGATTTAGAGGAAGATTATTTGCTGCATAGAGCATTGCCTAGGAACCGTGAAACCTGTTCTTGTGACCTAATTTCTGGCTTTTGTATTTTGTACTAAACAGAACAGGAGCAAGAATGTTAGTTCAGTGTTCTGTTCAGACAGTAAATATATTCTTAAATTTTATATCAGACAAATACATTGTCAAAAGATGTCCCTGCCCCAAAAAGTTAGAGTGATTTAGGAAGAAATCTGAAAATGAGTGTATGTAAACTCTATAAATAACAGTAACTAGAAACTTCTATGTGGCACTGTTTGACATCTTTGTCAGTGAAATCTGTTTTTTGGTTGACACACTGCAGGGAAGGGATGTTATCTAGAGGGACCCTGACAGGCTTGAGAGGTGTGTCCATGTCAACCTCATGACTTTCAACAAAGCCAAGTGCAAGATCCTGCGTATGGGTCAGGGTAATCCCAAGCACAAATACAGGTTGGGCCAAGAAGCATTGAGAACAGCCCTGAGGAGAAGGACTTGAAAGTCTTGGCTGATGAGAAGCTCAATATGAGCTGGCAATATACAACTGCAGCCCAGAAAGCCAATGGTATGCTAGGATGCATTAAAAGAAGCATCACCAGCAAGTTGAAAGAGGTAATTCTCTACATGAGACTCCATCGGGACTGTTGCCCAGATAAGTTGTGGATGCCCCCTCCCTGAAGTGATGAATGTTAGGCTGGATGGGGCTTTGAGCAACTTGGTCAAGAGGGAGGTGTCCCTGCCTGTGGCAGAGGGGTTGAAACGAGTTGTTCTTAAAGGTCCCTCCAATCCAAACCTTTCTATGATTCTATGATTCCCAGCACTAGGTCAACAAGTCTCCCACATTGACAGTCACTAAGAGAAACATAGTAGGTGGAGTATCTACTTATAAACACTTTCTGTATTTTATCTGCATTTTGTTTCACCATTGTTGCCAGGTAATGGAAGCAGATATTAACTCTAAAATCTGAGCTCAGATAGGGAAATTTAAACTATTTGCCTATGCTTTCCTCTACCCTTCACAGTATTAACTCAAATTGGATTTTATCTGGTGCGAACACTGAGTTAAATTTACTACAGTGGCTTTCCTAGAATCTATGCTTATTTTTGTGTCTTGATTGGCAGGCCTATACTTACAACAATTAAGTAAATGTTACATTTTAAAGTTGTTATTAAACTTTCCACATAACTTGTCTAGTGTTCTGCAGGGTTTTTACATTATTAATACTCAGAAAATGATTTCTTGATGGAAAATATCTTTTCAGAACTACCTGAGTAAAATTTCTGCAACAAAAGTAGAAATAGACTACAAATTACATACTTCAGTAAATAATAGAGTATTGAGATTGGTAGTCAGTTATACATTATGTATTATAGCTATACAATGCATACTACTTAGTTGGTTCACTAAGAGACTTTTAACTTTCAGTCCAGAACAAAGAGAAATGGCCAGGAGCATCTTGATTTCAAAATAAAAAGGCAAAGCTGCTTTGAAAGAATCAAGGGGAGACAGGTTTCACACTGCTTTTTTTAGCCACTCAAAGATTAGTAAAGATAACAAGTCTTTTAAATGAGGAATTCCAGCATCTCTCCTATGTGTCAAGTTTTTTTTTGTGGAATCAGCTGTAAGCCTAAAAGGACTTCAAGTGGTCTTGAATATTCTGTATATATATATATTTATGAGCAGATAAGCCCATGGGCAGGTACTTGGTATCTTATAACAGGTGCTTTTAGGACCAGGCAGCCAACACAGCATCATGTCCTGGATTGTCTTCTTTTATTTAGGTGCCTCTGCTCTACCTAAATCTAATTTTCTAATATTTCTAATTTTCTAGTTAGTCAGTTAATGCATCTTAATATATTAAAAATATACTTAAATACATGTCAAAATGAAGACACAGTGTTCAGTAGATCTGCATTATATATTTTATGTCATTTTGCATTAATTTTCAGAATGCCAACTTTTAGTCTTAATTCTAGAAAGGAACAATTTCCAGCCTTTCCATCTCTCTTTTCCAGTTCCAAGAAGGACAAAAAATCCAGTTTTCATGCCCTCCACCAAAAGAACTAGTTCAACCTGAGATAGCATTTGCAAATGATGTTGTTTCATTTGCTTCCTGTTATTATCTAATTTTATCTTTCCTTCTTCTTTAGGTATTTACAATTATGTCAGTGTTGGAACACTTTCTTCTATTTGCCCTTGTTTAGGTGTTAGCATTAAGATGGTCTCTTGTATCTTGGGAAAGATTCTTCTATATCTGATATGCACATAAGAAAAAAAATATAATTACATATGAGAGCAGTTTAAGTTTAAGGTCTAATTAACACAGACAATTTGTTGTATGAAACAGATCTGTGGAGGAGTGTTGACTCAGACATAAGTGCATTTATATGCAAAGTCTTATTTTACAACAGAATTTCTTTTTTCCAAATACAGTTTAACTTCACAGGTGTTCTGTCAGTTTATATTTTCCTGACTGTTTAAGTGTCCAAAACCAACTCTTCCAAAAACATATTACCTCCTGAAGCATTATGGTACAAGTAAGTCTATTTTAAATTGAAAACAAGCAAGTTTAATTGAACTTGCTTTAAGCTGCTGAGTCTGGAGAGAGATGTGAAAAATAAAACAGAAAAACAGGTCACTAGGCAGGTTCTCCTAATCTCGCAGGGTATTAATCATGTCCCTCTTAATGAGAAAATTCTATTAGCTACTGCATTTAAAATTATGTGCAAAAATATTGAGAAGAGCTTATTTTAACAACTATTTTATGTTCAAAGTTTTTAATGGAACAATTGGATTCAATACAACATGACATAGAACACATTTGTTATAAATACGTTCATGTACTGAATTCAAGCTCAGTATTTAGGTGATTGGAAATACATTTAGACACATATTTGGGTAGTGGAGTTGTATGTTTCTTCTCATTCATAAAGTGACTATTTCCCTCCACTGCAGCTCTATTAATCAAACAATACTCACACAGTGAAAAGATTTTTATACACTGGAAACATCATGCTCTGTGAAAGAACCAAGATAAATAGCCAGTCGAGCTCATTTATGGCTCAGCTTTCCAAACTTTAAATCAGTTCCTGAATGGTATCTAAACTGTTACATTTACATTGCAGCCAAAAATACAATCTAAATTACAGTCCAGTCCTCATCTTTTCAGTACTAGATTAAATTCTTGGATTCTAAATCTTTAACAAAGCCAAATACACTTAATATTAGCCACTTAAGGCAATTTGGCTATATTGTAATCTGTATTCACGATCTCAATGATGTGAAGCTTTCAATTTCATTCAGGAGACTGCAGGAACCCTCTGCTCCTCATTTCCACACGGGATTCAGAAGTACCCTAATCTCAGCCGTCACATAGCAAACCAGTTCTACCAGCAGTTACTAACTAGTAACTTTTCCCATTGAAAAGTACAGAAAGCAAAGCGGCAGGTATTGTAAGAAAGCATCCTGTCCATGTTGCCTTCCACAATCACATGCACGTACAGCTGAGTTGCATGGAGTTGACTTAGTTGGTTTAGAAAAAACTTTTTGTGGAAACTTTATGCCTCCTTCCTCTCCCCAGTACTGTACACCATTCAAATATCATAAAGCTTTTGGCAAAGAAAAGTAGCAGGAAGGAATATTGAAGTCACGATGTTTTGTTTGAGTACGTTACCCAGGCATTCTTTGCCATGCCATTTCTCTCTTTTCCATACATGCAGAAAAAAATTCAGTGAAAAGCCAGTCTGGGAGTTGTGGCTCCTGCTTAAATAGGAAGAAATGCCTTGAGGTTGTCTCACTGAGAAAAATCAATAGAATGAAACTAAAAAATCTCATTCAATAAGTGAGCTTCAGTTGCTTTGATTTTTATTTTTTTTTTTGGTACAATATATATCTGTATATATTGCACTTCCTATTTCATTTTTCTTGGTTATGCTAGGCTTTTGATTGAGATACACTTCAAATGAGAAACTGATAGTGCCACCTCAAATGAAGTTTTCCAGTTATTAATTTAATTAGGCAGTTATTGGGCATTATGATCAGTAACTAACTGATTGTTAAAAACAAATTCAGACATGATTAACTGTGAAATAAGTACATATATATTGTATTACTATAAAACTTTGTTTTTATAAGGTTTTACTAACCAACTGCTATTTCAAGTACTCATAAAACCTAAATACTCTATGAAACCTGGTTCTTTAGCCTGAATGTGAAAGATCATTTACTAGTAATTCACTTTTTTTTTTTTACTTTTTTTTTTTTAATAATAATTCTTGTTATTTGTGGCTGCTGAATGTTGACCTGGATATTGAGATTGTTATCATATGCCTGTGTTGCACTACAAGAAGATTTGGATGGGCCTGGATTTGCCCTGTTGTGTGTCAGTGAACACATGCTGAAAAAATTAACACCAATAAGAAAACAACAGTGTGCAACAGTCCCTTTAGTCCTCATCATCCAGTAAAAGCAACCCTTAGTTTTCTGAAAAGGAGAAATAAATGACTGAAGATGATCCGTACCTCCACCTTCAAGGTGAGTGAAATATGTTTTGACCCATGGATTCAAGGAACTGAATCTGACTACTCTCCTTAGAGTCAGAAGATGATGTCTTCTCCTAATAGCAGCTGCATTAAGCAACTTATATACATGCAGGTCTGGTTCTTTAAATGAGAGAACCAAAAGGGCCCCCTGCCATTAAATATTTTTGCCAAAATAAGCCATTGTGAAGATGCTTTTCAGATGGATACAGACATGTTTTCAACCCCACACTAAGCTATAAATTTCTGATAAAAAGCAAAGCACTCTTGTGTATTTATATCCTTCTTGGACTTCATAATCTCCACATTTCATTAGGAAGAGCACTAGATTTCTATTTTAAACAAAGGGCTCTTGCATATGATTGCATCATTGCAGTTTGGGATTTATTCTGCCTCAACAGTGGCTAATTCTGTAGCCCCAAGACAATGTACACCACATCAAAAGATGCTCAGGGAAAGAGGTTTAAGTTAACATATTATAGTTCAAGATGGAATACATACACAGTTAGTAACAAATACTCAGCTGATCCTCAGTGGTGTGTTCGTATAGATGTTGTTTATGTCTGAGCTGTAACAGAGACAAAGGAATTTCAGTACCCATTGCCACTGGAAGAAGTGTCTAATGGAATCTATGCTAAGAAAGTTACTGACCCTTCCAAATATACCACATCACCAAAATGTGTTCAGAGTTTCCAGATGCTTTTTACTTGCTGTAGAAAGTTCTCATTCTTAGCTTATAGATTTAAAATGGTGATGACTTGGGACCATGCATATAAATGCTTATGCACAGTTAAAAGTGTGTCTAGGGTAAATGCCTGCATAACTACTTGCTAGATTTGAGCTGGGAGTGAAAGGAAAACACACGAACAATATCTGAATCTCACACATTTCCATTTTAGTCTGAAACTCCCCGTTTCAGTCTGTTCAGAGACGGTTCAAATTTTATTGCCATGGCAGTAAAAACAATGAGCCACTAGCAAGTCCCCATCCAGTCAGTGAAAATTCAAAAAACTTAAAAATCTCATCCAGCAAGATATTTAAACCCATGTGATTTCTTAGTACAGGAGTAGTCCCATTGAAGTCAATTAGAACAACTTCTTTGCTTAAAATAACGCATGGGGTAAGTATTCTGCCAAACTGGGACCAAAGAGAAATTGTGTCATAGAAAAGAAAACAACTATAATTCCTATTTTCTGTTGGGGACTATCAATTTTTTTTTACCCTATGTTTTCACATCTGGGCTCAGCCTTCCTTATTTAAGTAATTCAACTGGCATTAAGAACATGTAGACTTTCCTTTTTTTAAGGAAGGCTAAATTGGGACAGAAACAAAAACCTCACAGCAACAATAAAGCATAACAGCTAAAGAAGACCACAAAGGAAGTTCACCTAAACATTATGAGGCAGGTCTCCAAATTATTAGTGTTCCAGTATCACCCACATGCAAAAGATCATTTCACCACAGTTACAGACTGAGAAATTCACAGCCTGTGAGTTCAGGTTGTTCATAATAAATTAAGACCAAATTATTTAGCATGAGTTTCTGGGGAGGCTTGTCATGAATGTTAGCATGTTCCCTGACTACACCCTCAGTATGTGCTGGCATTCAGAGATCAGCTATTTCATGTGATCACACAAAATGTCCTTGTTCAAACCTCGGTCCATAATGCTAAACACTTTAGCAGAAATGGAACAATTTGACATCTTGAGAGTATTTTCTGTGCTTTTCTGTCAATTGAAAGTCAACTCATAAAAATAAGTCAACATCTAGACATTCATGCTCCTTGTAACTTAGTATGTATTGGAAATTTAGTTTCATGTTTTTGCTAATGCAGTATGCAATTAGATGACATTAGCTTTACTTTGTTTCTTGCCCTGTTTTTAGTCTTCCAACAAACACAATAATTAATTATTGATGGATATATAATTAATATTACACACTTTCAGAGGGAGTTTAATGACTCATTGAGACCATTAAATAATTTCCATTAGGAGACTCACCCTATATAATTTTGCCAGAAAATACTGATTTGTATGTCATGTACTGAAATTCAATCTGCTTTTAGTTTTAGCACACACTGGTTAATGCATCTTTTTTTCACATCCCGCTCCACTAGTCATACTGTTCAAAGACAACAAATAGCACACTTGTAGTTAGCCTAGCATAAATCAAATATTTAGGAAAAAAATAAGGGTGCTTATGACAGTTTATAACAAATGGATTTTGAAGACCCTTGACCCTAGGAAGGTAATTATGTGATCTGATGGGATCCACAGTAGCTGCAATCTGATTAAAGAACCGATAACCTCAGTGTTGACCATGAATCTGTCAATACCTTCCTTTTTACTCAGTATCTGTTTAAGTACAGCTAGATTACAGTTTTAAAAAGATCTATTGCAGTAATTTCAATCTGATTGTAATGTATAAACTCAATATTAGTGTCACTAATATCTTGCCTGTTTGTTTTATTTGCTTTATTATTTTAATTTGTTTGAGCCTGGAGTGAAGAGGGGGAGACATTATGAGTGTCTTATACTCAGACAGTTGAAATAAAAAGTGAATTAAGGTGGAGTGTTGAAGTATTACAGCACACTTAGTCATGAAAGAAAAATATAGACTGCTTCTGAGAACTCTGAAAGTCACTTTATGGAATCAGCTAGAATAGCTTATTTAAAAGACCTTGCAATATTTATTAAATACCATCACTAAAGAATTTTTCACTTGGTACTTTATTCAAAAAGATTAAGATGAGGGAATTGAAAAGCCTTTTGATCTTCTGTTTGTTACAGGTGCGCTCAAAGAGGCCAACTAGTTAATGGAACACATCATCTAAAGCAAATAATCTACTCTCTAAAATGTCAAGAGAATTTCACCTTGTTGGGTAAAACTTCCTTTGCCCCAAAAGGCATTACTGTATGCATACATCTCCCTTTGGTTATTGTAAATAATTAAAAAATCTCTAATACTCCCAAATGTCTGTCATTTTGATAAAGAGATCTATGCAGAAGTTAGATCTTTAATTGGGTGTGAGGATAAAAAAAAAAGTCACAAATGTGTATTTTACAACCTTTCTAATATTGCATATGCATAAACTTACATTTGTACACCAAAACTATGCTTCTTGAGCAAAGCATTCAAATTGAAATGTATAATTCTCATACAGTTTGGGTGGTATTTTAATATTCTTTCCCAAGCAATGCCTTGACTTGGAAAAAGTATTCATTAAATGATGAACATAAAATTATCAAGGTGCAATTTGACGGACACCACAGATGTAAATATAGCTCTAACCTAAAAGCTGATGACTTGCAAAGAAGGTAACACAAGGTTAGTGGTTTTATTGCTGAGTTTCTACTGTGAAACTGGGAACACTGTAAAACACGTTGACTTCCTGTCAACTTCAGGAAAGTGTGCTGTCATTTATTGCCAGGAAAGCCAGTGTTTGGTTATTGAAGTCACCAGCAATTTGATGGGGAGTAGTTATTTTGGACACACAACTCTAGAATTACTAACTTCTTAATAGTTGCTATTAAAAGGAACCTGAAGAAGTCATCTAGTATATCAAATGCACGTTTTTTTTTCAAGTAAATCATATGAGGCAGTCCTTTTTATGGATCTATCTTCAAGCTCCACCTTAAAACTATTTAGGCATTTTTGGATCCCATTGCTATGTGGTAGTGGTGTGGTCCAAACCTCACTCATCTGATCGTTAAAAACCTTTCTATTAATTTCCACCCTAGACTTATACATGACCACTTTACTTACCTTTGTTCACTTGCCAAACACTGCTTTTAGGCTAAAATAGTCTTCTTTTTACTCCCTAGAGTTTAAATTTGTGAGCTTTTAACAGAGAAAAAAAAAGATTTTCTAAGCTTTCCTTTTACTACCCTAATTAAGAAAAGCTGTTCTAGCCTCCTGTCATAAAATTATCTCACCAAATTAGCAATCAGCCAATAGTCTTTTTCTGTACTTCCAGAAGCCTGAATGTCTTCTAGAGCACGGAGAAGTAGAACTGCACACATTACTTCTCTGAACTGAACCCAGTATCTTGCACCACCTTCTATAGTAGAAATGCTTCTCTTTGCAATGTCTACTATCTTTTTTTTCAGAGCTGCATTGTGTTGATAGCTCACAGAAAACCTTCCATAAATTAAAGCATGCTTCTTTTTATTTCATGGAATGTCACATTGTTTACATTTTTCCAGTCCACTAGGTCATCCGGTTCTTCTTCTTGGAATTGCATAAAGAATGGTTATGCCTTTTATCTTGGATTTATTGTCTTTATACATATATATATATATATATATATACTCTTTGTGACAAGTCTTTTATGAAATTTTGAATCCAGTCCATCCAAAGAAGAAATGTGGCAAAGCTTTCCAAAGTAATGAATACATGCAGACTTCTTCTTTTCCAATGTCTTCACCTCAATGCCTTTTTCATCCTCTTCTATACAATTTTTCTGAAGTCCAGTTTTACTAAAAAGTCTTCAAGTGAAATAATTACTGGTAAATATATGACATTTCCTTTCCTTAAAAATTGAACTATCAAAAAATTTACTAGTTTTGTCTAATACAATCAACCTTTGATAAATTATCTTGCCGACTCTTTATGTTGTCTTTATATTATCTGAAAATCATTCATTTAAAATAAGCATTATTTGTCTAGTTTTCTGAAGGACTACTTTTCACAAAAAAAAAAAAAAAAAAAAAAAAAAAAGAAAGACCAATGCTAACAAAGATACAAGTACTGCTGTTGAGATTAAATACGTAGTCATTCTTTTAATCTACAGTAAACTTTTACACACATGCTCAATTCCAACCCTTCCCAAATATGTCAAATTGCAGACCTTGAACTCTAAATTTGGGTTTATTCACAAAAATGAGAGCAGAACAAAAAGAAACAATAAAAAAGTTTTATTCACTGCTACCATGCCTATGTCTTCAACTTTATCCCAAAGGGGAAAAGTAACAAAACTAAAACAATACAATTTAATTTTTGGTTTTTCTTGCCCATAATCTTCCTCATAAGTTGTCTGACAAATATGCCTCTTTGTGCCAGTTATGAAGCTATGACCATCTGTATGCTGATATGTAGCAATAATATCGCACTGTCCCCTTGGTCAGTATAGGTAAACAGGCAGTATCTGGTAGCAATTTCTCATTGCACTAGAGAGGTACAACTGGAAAAGCTGCCTACGCAAGTATAAATATATGATATCATTGCCAGATCAACTTGATTGAAATGGAGATATTCTTGATGGACCTAATTTGAAAATAATAAAATAATAAAAATAATTAAAAAAAGAAAAAAAAAAAGCTAGGTAGTTTTCAAGTCAGCCAAAAACAGTCTTTGGAAAACACCAGTTTGTAGCGACTGAGAACCTAGACAATTTAAGCAGCATGTTCAACATTGTAAAGAAGTTATTTTACCGGGAAGACCTCACATTGATTTCAATAGAAAATGTGTCTAAAAAAAAAAAAAGTGCAGATTATTAGCCAGAAGCTTTGTGTATTCTTTGCATAAAACAAAAGAAGAGGAAGAAATAAAAGATGAGGAAAAAAATGTTCCCTGAAAACTTTTAACTCATATAATGTTAGTCATCTTGGTGAATATGAATGAATGAATAATTTAAATTACTGAAAAGCATTCAAAAGAAGAAAAGTGTTCAAAAAGAAGAATATTTGGCAACTGATATTTTAAACATTACTTAGACTTCCTTTTCTGCTTAATGATTGATTTTGCCTGTAAATTTTTTACAATAGGGTTAATTAACAACACAAAAAAGAGGTTGTTTTATAGTTTGAAAAGTATGTACGAAGCGGTAAGTATTGAGTAATAGGAAACTGAATTTGTTTTCAGTTCAAGTGGTGAATATATTAAAATTATGAAAAAGAAAACATTAACTTTTATAATTTATCTTAAAACTCTATTGTGATTTTTATTTATTTAAAGTAAATGCAATGTGAATGTGCTTTAAATTGTTTTTTTAGTAACATAAATTAACATTTTTTTTAAATTATCTGTTAAAAAAGTATAAAAGATACCTTACGTCAACATCTATGGCTTCCTCAGGATTAAAAAAAAAAAAAAAAAAAAGGTTTAAAAAAAAGACCTCTAAAACCTTCCCTCTGCTAATATCACTTGCTAATTAACCACAAAAATTCCAGTGGTATGTCGGACCATGAAACATGGTTTAACTCTGTGTGACTTTCAGAGGCCTGTTAAAAACTGAACATTTAAAAATAACAATGTTAAAGCCACATCCATGGTTTAGGGGGTTGAATTTACCTTTCAGGGAGTTTGTTTCTTTCTATTTTATCCTCTTCAGAGGAGAATGTTCCTCCCTGGTACCAACAAGTTGCTCATTCTCCTGACCTGGAACCCTGGTGATTTGGTCACCTAAAGCAATCTGTCTCTCTGTCTCATGCTCTCCCCACACACACCCCCGCTTTCTCCATAGCTGTTCCCTCTCTTAATATGCATTAATTCACTCTTGCCATGCAACATATTATGTGAAACATGGATACATATTTATGACTAGTTCTTACTTTAATATCCTACAAAACCACAGCAAGAAATAAAATAATAATTAAATGCTATTAAAAAAAAGAGTAGTATTTTATAGCAAAAGACTGATCAGGCAATAAGATATTCATGATTCACAGCTTAGTTAAGTCATAATGTTAAGCCAGGTTTAAAGTTAAGAGTTGTTCTTTGTCCAAGTATATTTATTCCAAATATAACAGCTCAGTCATCAAAACTCAGTGAAAAGCTAGGCAGCATATGTCTTAGTGCTACTGGTGTATTTATTTTTTTCAGATTTTTCTAATACTCTTTCGCAAGACTCTTTTCCAGTGCAATATTTCTTTGAAGGCTTACATAGCTTTCAAGTGCCAAACCACATGCTCTTATAAGATGTCAGTAGCCTGCTTGTAATAGATAAGGCAAGAGAGGCTGACAGTCAATGTATCTTTCAGGGATCAATAACCATATGTAACAAAAAGGTGGCTTCATTCTCCCTTTGACATGGTGCAACTTACATTGCCTAAGGACTTTTTTCACTGCCAAATATATGTTTTATTTTATTATCTATAGCCAGTGTAGCAGCAACACAATGGTTTATACTCAGAGGTGCCAGATATGCTTTCATATTTGATTTGTATGTATTCCATCAAAATGTTTATATTTTAGTACGCTGTGGTGTCCGGCTTTAAATCGCTGTCAGCAAAGTAAACCTGCTGAGTAACAAGCTCAAACCCACAGAGGAGAATTCAGGCAGCAGAGTGTTTTACTGCAGGGCTTCCTTTTCTAGAACTCAGTCTTCACCACAGAACCTCAAACATTGTGGGAAAGGTCATTATTATTCTCAAAGTATTTAGTAAATGCAGCTGCTTGTGGAAACTAGAGGTAAGTCAAGTACTACTGCTGAAAGGTGCACATTCCTTCTCTATTTAGATGAAAAAAAGGTGTGAATTAAGGGAATATAGTATAAAAAAATCTCCCATTCATTTGATTAGCAGGAAAAATGAATTATCCTTTCACTAATCTGTATGTCAGAAAAATCAATTTCAGAGTAAAGACCTAAAGTACTACTTCATGCTTATTTTCCTTTTGTAAAAGCTGTTTATCTTCCAGATTTTCATACCTAAATTTATGGACTCATGACTACTTGTTATCCTCTGACTCAACTATTTACATGCTAACAGCTGAGCTGAGAGAACCAATTAGTTATGCATGCTTTTGCCAGCACGGAGGCATGTTAAAAGTGCAATGGGGGAAAGGTAGACGATTTTATTTAATTTCATTCATGTCACTCTACTCTGCTCTTGTGAGTCTCCCACCTTCAGTACTGTGTCCAGTTCTGGAACCCCCAACATAAGAGGGACGTGGAACTCTTGATGTGAGTTCAGAGGAGGGCCACAAAGGTGATTAAGAGGCTGGGGCACCTCTTCTGTGAAAACAGGCTGAGAGAGTTGGGCTTGTTCAGCCTGGTGAAAATTCTAGGGAGACCTTATTGTGGCCTTCCAGTACCTGAAGAGGCTTAGATGAAAGCTGGGGAGTGAGTCCTTATGACGGCATGTAGTGATAAGACAAGGTGAAATTATTTCAAGCTGAAGCAGGGTAGATTTAGATTAGATATTAGGAGGAAACTGTTTTTTGTGAGGGTGGTGAAACGCTGGCACAGGTTGCTTAGAAAAGTTGTAGATGTCCCCCTCCCTGAAAGTGTTCAAGGCCATGTTGAATGGGGCTTTGAGCAACCTGGTCTATTGGAAGGTGTCACAGTTTTAGCCAATAACTAGGTGGTCCCTGCTATCCACCCACTACCCTCCTAGGGGAGGATAAAAACAGAAACAAGGAGGAGAGACTTTAAGATTGGAAAAGAACTAGTAAATGTTTAATAAAATAGTAATGGTTATGGTGAACTACATACGAATATATAAACATGGAATCCACATTCCTCAGCTGATAATTACTTCCCAACCAGAACAGTCCCAAACTGGACTCAGCAGCAGAAGGGAGTGCCCAAGTCCAAGGTCCCAGTGACAGTCTGCAAAAGCCTTGGAGTGGCTGCACTTGTCCTGCTCAGGTTGCATCCACAACCAGCAGAAGATTGAATTGCAGTGTCTTCTTTTGCCCTTTTTTCAACTTGTTTATCCAGGCCCTTCCACTTCTCTGGTCAAGCAGCCCATGAAAAACACACCCCAAGTTTCCTCTTTAATGACTTAAAGACAACAATCTTCTGAAAAAGAGCCAGGAATTTCTGATAACTTCAGAGATTTTAAGGTACATGAAGGTTTGGAAATGAGTAAAGAACACATATGTCATAATCCCTGATATTTTGAGCCATTTTCTCTTTTTTTGAACAAGTAAAAAAACTTACTGATAATTGTGCAGCATCTGCAGTAGAGCAAAGGTTTCAGTTTTGGATAAGACTCAGAAGGGATGTCAGAAACCTTGAGCTGGAATTTCTTCTGCTTGCCAGGGTTTCACAAAGGTAAGGAAGTGAGATGCGTGGGAAGAAGCTGCTTTGTGGTTTTGTTTTTTCCTCATGGAACATAACAGAAGGAAATGTCAATGCTTGCAGAAGGAAGAAGTTGATAGCCAGGTCCAAAGAAAATAATAAATTAATGGAATAATAAGATTTGGGCAGCGATAGTGTTGATGGTGTGTTTACAAGCGTCCAGGTATGGTCCTTTCACAAATTATTTGGCACCTTTAGTGATTATTAAAAGGTAAACAAACATTATACAGAGTTTAAGATGAAAGAACACAAACCCTGATAAAATTATTTAGCCACTACAGAGTGTGTTTCTCTTTAAAAACAAAAATAGCTCGCCTATTGAAAAAATTACATTGCAGGATGTTACACCTGAACTGTTTTCCTTTTTATCCTGTTGACCAGGTAATGTTAATGTTTTGCTTGATAATAGCAACAGTATGTTTTCCAGGCATGCAGGGGTTTTTTAATTAATCTTTTCAGAAAATCATTCCTGGAAGCCACATCAGCCTCGTTTCTGCTTGTAATTATTTAAGGCTTAAAAACTAGCTAGAGATCTTTAGGAAGTTGAAATAGTCTGCTCACTTCTTCTCAGTGCCAGTATAATTTTTGGTTTTGGTTTGTGTTTAATTAATGCAAAATCATCTTCATGCACTAAGAAGGAACAGGAGAAAGTGGGATTTTTTAATTATTTTTTTTCAAAGATGCACACAGCTAGAAATTTCCCCTGCGTAATGTACATTTGAAGTGTATTCCCTAGCAGCTTCTGCAGTTTTGCTGTGGCTTTTTCTCTAGTGTACACAGAGAAATCTGGAAAGATTCATGCAATATAGCCTGAATACTGAAACTTTTGCAAAGGTGTCCTGATAATGGCAATACCTTTAAATTATTATGGTATAATTTTTGGAGTAGACAATGTCACAGAAGCAGTCTAGCTAGTTCAAGCTATTTGTTCCAAGTTTCTCATTATGAAACACAATTACAGAGGTGATATGCAGTAGACTGTGAACACATCAATCTAATATTTTTCTCCTACTGATATAGTAGCTGTAGACAGCATGATCACTTTTTTACTTATCTAGTAAGATGGTTTAACTTTTTATTACAAGCATTGATGTAAGTTATTATTAAAGTTATATATTGAAGTAGGGAAAATTTGCTTTAAAAATTTAGGAAGCGAGAGACAAGGCTTCCGATGTATACATACCAAAAAAAAAATCACAAGAAAATCTTATTCAAGATGCCTAGCTGAAAAAAAAGTGACTGCTTGGCTGAAAACAGGTCGTGTGATGAGAAATCACACACTTTTATTGGTCTGTGTATTCCTGAACACTATGGAAAATACAGACAACCTTTCCAATATCCTTAAAGTTGACAGAAGCCTTCTTACTGCCCTGACTTTTTCTGCTTTACTTCTGTCTCACTCCTCATGCCAAATGTATCAAAGAACTAAAAACAGTTGTTTGGATAAAGGAATTAAGGATACAGGAATAATTTTACTTTTGATAATTCTTAACCTTTACATTTTACATATCTTAATATCTCTTTATCAAAGATATTTTCCTTAGTCTAATATGCTAGACTTAGAGTGTTTTTTGCTTAGTTTTCTTCTGCTGCTTCAGGCTACCTTGTGTAACTGCTGTGATTCAATGTGTGCAACAGAGGACTAACAACTGTTACCTTGCTTTGTCTCTTGTTAGCCACAGAAATACTGTCTACAGGGGGGTGAAGCCAGGAGCCATTTCCTAAATAACAGAATGAGGTTGATTGGTCCTGACAATATTTAGACATCAATTTGGCAGTACCTTAAAATATGGAAGATGGAACATATCAGTCGCTAACAGTCAAGCTACATATTCATGTGAATATACAGCTGGAGTAATTTATATAAGCACAATGCAATCAGCAGAGCCGGAATTTGGATAGAAAAATTGAGCTATCCCTCTTCCTATTGAAAATATCATCAAGAGACTATTTTTAATCATCACAAGTAATTAATATCTTAATTATACACTTCTGCCAAAAAATTCAATTCCAACATCATGGGTCATTATGCAGGAACATTAATTTAATTAATATTGACTCACAATGAAGAATATAATCTATTTAAATGCCACTGTCACTTGCCTTAGAATCTGGAATGATCCTATTTGATCTAAGTAAATTTTGTACAACTGATGCTCAAGGAGTCCATTCTGTGATGTCTTTTTTCATATACCTGTAGAAAATAGAAGCTCTTTGTTATAAGAGAATTTATAGTTTCTACCCTAAAATATTTGCATCTAAAAAAAATAAAAAATAATAATTAAAAAAATTACAAATCTATGTAAGATAAAATCTAATATACACCCTTAAATTCAGAGCAGGAGCAATATCCTGCTGACCCCCTAACCAATAAATTATTTTTTTCATCTACCACTTATTCAGTCACTCAAGCAGAATAATTTCCAAAACAAGTTACTATTTTCAAAGGGGAAAAAAAAAAATTTAAAAAAATCTGTTTGGACTTGGCTGATCACAGGAACACATCCTGTCAACAGCTCTGCAATAAGATGCAGTGGGATGGATGGTGTCCAAAAAACACTAATCACATTTCTCTATAAACAAAGTGCATTCTGGAAGCTTATTGTCCAAACATTTTACTGAAGTACTAAGTGCCTTTAAAAAAGTCCTGCACAATAGCAAGAACTATCAAAATTACTTTGGTTATAGATAAGATTGTGCTTTAACTTCCATTATGTGTTTTTGCAAGCAATGTTCACTTTGTGTCTCCATACTCAGAGCCTCTGACAAGTCTTCTGCTCTTCTGATATTTTACTAGCAGAGGTAATACATGCTTATGGGTGGTTTGCGGCAGAGAAAGAATCAGTTCTGTGGTCTGTGTGTTGGTATTTAAAATGTCACAGTGGAGTCTAATAAAAATGTTAGCAATGAAGGGCTGCACATTTAACTTTTGTTCATCTCATTACTCTAAATTGTAGAACAAAGGATGCTGAACACATTTACAGCACAGCCCACTTGCTGAGTTGCTGAATACCTTGTTATACCTGAATATCTCTCAAGCCAGCAGCATGAAATGCAGTAAATTTCTCTGCGGCAGCACTTGGGTGTAGAGATTCAGCAGCAGGAGGCCCAGTGGGTCCATTCTGACCTCTGAACCTTTGGTAACCAAGAGACATGAAGTCTAAGACATACAAATTACAAATTAAAGTAGAACTGTGAAGTTTCAAGGCTTTCTGTGTTTAAATATTGACCTGGAGAAACAGATTCATGTTGAAGGATATCTGGGTTGTATTCCATCTGATTAGTTTTCAAGATATAAATTAGAGCTTACAAAGGGAACAAGTTTGCTGCAAAACAGTTTGAGGCTGGTGTGTTCCAGAATGCAGAGAGAGGAATAGGAAAGGGCAACAGTCCCACTTTCTCTGTCAACACACAAACTAAATGCTGTATGGATTCCTGGTCAGGGAAGGGCAAACCAGAATACTTCAATATCCCAGAACCCTGCTGTAGGAAGTCCTAACCATGAACTTTCTCTGTCTCCCCACACTTAAAATTTCATTCCAGGCTTTGAATTTCTAGCTAATTCTATCTAGCAGTTGTCTAAAAAAAAGGCTGGTGGGGAATGAGAGAGGGAGCCTGAAGGTATTTGGGGCTATCTCCTGTTGTGAAAACGTGGGGATTGTCCTCTATCTCCTATCCCTCAATTTTTTCCATGACCTTCCTCTCCCATCCACTGTTCGTGGGTTCTCAGTTCTTATGAATGATCCAAGACTGTCTTTTTTCTACCTGTGGATGACTTCTTTCCCCTGAGTGGTTTAGAATGACTGTAGAAAATGTTCTTTGCCATTACCGTGTCTTCAAAGCACCACACCACTGGATGGATCCCTGCCATAACAAAGATCACCATGCCCTCAACCATCCAAACACCCATCCTACCACTCATTCCAGGGCTGAAAATGCATGACCCTGCCCTAACTCCCCACTTTACTCTATCAGCAGTCCACCAAATAATTCTTGTCTTCTTTCCCATTGCTTCTTGAAATCACTCATACCAGACCTAGAGTTATTCGAAGCATTATATAAACCACCTAAAATTAAGTGCAATACTGAGACTTTGGTTTCCAAGAACATGCTCAAGCAGCCAGGCCCGATTTCTTACCAGTTTCCTTCAAATTCAGTTTGTCACACCACTGAAGCCCCTAATCAACATTTCTGTAAATGCCTTACTCATCTGTCACCCACCAAATCTTCCATTTGGTTTAAAAGCTTCCTGCTGAAGTTATTGTTCACTAAATCCCTATTCTCACCCAACTATTCACCTAGAATTAAAGTTGCCAACCCTATTTCTCCCAGGAAATTAAAAAAAAAATCTCTATTTAAAATCCAGTAGGGTAGGGCCCCATAAAAAGGAACTGTAAAGAATACACCTGAAAAAAACACTCAAAAACCCCAACCAAACAAAAGCCAAACAAACAACAAAAAACACAAACAAATAAACACAACAATTTTAAAAAGATTAAAAAAAAAAAAAATCCCAACCAACAACAGCAACAAAAACCTCAAAACTTAATGATCCTATTTGGTTCTCATAGTCACTAGGGAAGAAATTAGATTCTAGGATGCAAGGTACATAGGCCCAGGGTGTGGGGGTTTCCCTTCACTTTCACTAATATGGGAAACAGGCTCCAGGCAATCACAACTGTGAGAAGTCACTTGCTTTGTGCCTGAGCTCTTCATTTTTCTCCATCTCAGGTTGCCTGCTGTAGTATCTGTGATTCACAACCTGGGCAGCTTTTTCTTTCGCCTTTTTCAAACTGCCAGTTAATTGCACATGACCTGTGGACTCCAGCAGGCAGAGAGGCCAGGAAACTGCACAGCTGTGAAAAGCTGTGCTTCTCCCAGTGCCAGGAACTCTTGCCACATAATCCAGCGCACAATCCCCTGCAGCCTTCCTGCCTGTGACCTGGTGGGTCAGGGACAGGAGAGGGTGAGGTCTGACCCAGTGTAGGCTGTTTTCACACACTGGAACGGAGGAAAGCTGACAGGTTTTCACAAAAGCCTGTGTGATTTCAGACCACAAATATTATTGATTTTCAAAGGGTCCTGCACCTATACAACACCCAAGAACACTTTCCAGCTGCTTGTTTCAGGAGTAAATGTAAGTACCCACCCTCTTTCCACACATGCTCTAATTGCCATGGCCAAAGGCCACATTATGGACCTAGAAGTCCGCCCCAGCCCACTCCAGCCACATTTGCCAGTAGATCAGCCCAGAGACCACAGTCCCAGATGCATGGCACAGAACACTGCTGTGGTAACAAGAGGCACCAGGAGCATTTATAGCTCAATTTGTGACCATGTGGAAGGTAGCACTGGCTGTTTACTGTGGAACTGTGTGGAAGAAAATTTTGTGCCACTGAGGAGAAATGGAGAAGTCAGAAGTCTTGAACTGATAGTGATTTCCTTGCAGGACAGTCACCTCTATCAGGCGATTGTTGACCTTTCACCTGCCACTTCTCACTCAGGTACAATTTAAATATGTCCCTGCATGTAACTATTCTGGATTGAAACTCCATTTTCTTACATATCTCAATAAGATTAACTGGACAAAAGCTTTAATTTCAGAGTCTGTATGAGTCTGCTTCAGAATAACCATTGTGCTTCAAAGCCATACTATGCAAATCCATTGTAGCCTCCATATGTAGAAGCCCCCTTTGGCTAAGGACCATCTAAACATTGAGGGACATTTAGGTAGAGACATCTATGTTGTCTTGCAGCAATAATAGAAATCTGAAAATAAAAGTCGCTCAAAGAGTCCAGATATGTTATGCATGTGGTGATTTGCTACTGCATATCACGGGGTCAATCTTATTTTTTAATGGACAGTAGCTGGTATTAAAAATATTTTTATTCAGCTGCAAGCTTAGCTCCTATTGATTTAATAAATACTTTTCTGGCAACATAGTCTTGGTGCAGGGTTATGCAACCGTCTCCTGCAGACCCATGCAGTACCACATCTGTGGTAGTGTCAAGGTGATAGCACCTTGAATTAAGAGAGACTTCAACAGCCTCTTCAGGAAAGAACTTTGCTTTTTTATGCTTTATCAAAATTGCAATGCAAATAAACCACTTACAATGTAATTGACTTTATTGCAGTGTAACTGCTGGTGACATTTGCATTTTACTCAAGACTATCTCTACAGAATTGACAAGCCGTTGTTTTCCCATCAAAAGCTCCATCAAAACCGCATCATAACGCCACTAGAGAATTGGTTTAAAATTACTACGATAATGTCACAGGAATATTAATTAACTTCACAAAATTTCTTTTAAAGTTGTCATTAAAGGTTCTTTGTTAGAAATTGGATAATAATACCTGCCAAATACATGTC
>NW_009952366.1:1791965-1817653 GCF_000747805.2 Chaetura pelagica | reverse complement strand
TTCAGCAGCACAAAACTACTTAAAACAATATTCACGTACACACTTTTAGAAGATCCTGTAGGCATCAGCCGGGTATCCTTCAATTATTTTATATGTGGTATTTTGAACAGACTGGAATAAGATATGTTTCTGTGATCTCCTGAATTTTATTTTCAACACTTTGAAATAATCTTAATGAATGAATTAATGTTTTTACCCAGTTAAAACTTTATTTGGACTAAGGAAGAGTGTGTTTTTTTTTTAAATGCAAAAGCTATTCCACTTGGAAATGCATTTCACTTTCAACATGATTAACTTTGCAAATGTGTTCTCACATGGAATTATTCAGGAATAGCTAATTTCTTGTGTTATCAAGATCTGATGAAATTTCACAGTTCCCATAAGGTGCAGGAAGTATTATCACCTTTGCACAGATGGTGAATTTGAAGCAAAATGCCAAGGGAAAATAAAGTCATTGACATTACTTGAATTAGATCTCCAGACACTCTTGCAAGCACACTTCTGATCAGCTATCCCACTTATGTCCCTTATAATTATATTGTCTTCCGCAAGTGCTGAAACAAACAAAATCCTCGGCTTGAAATTAAAATATTTGCTTTCATTTAAAAAATTGTCTTATATTTATATCAGAATAATTCCTACTAAATTTATTTATTTGTGATTTCTAACTAAAAAGGGGGTTTCTATTTTAAATAATTGTTGCTTATTAGCAGAAAATTCAGCAGCACATAAAAAGTCTGATTTGGATAGGCAATCCCAGCCATATACATTTCTGAGATGACAAACCACTAACTGCTGTTAACATATAGCTACATATTCTTGCTACTTTAAAAATTAATAATCATGCCATAATCATGGTGTAGGGTGAAAATCTTCTCTTCTGTTCTAGCTCCCTTAAAAAAGAGTTTCATGTCTCCTTTTTGTTAAACATATCTACATAAAACCCAGTATTCATAAATTATTAGAAAGCCTATTGCAAATAGTTTTCACACAGCAGGTTGCAATAATATATTAAATATCCAAAAACACACTAGAGGTCATAACTGGAGAAAACTAAGATATTTACTTTAAACAAATAACATTATTAGAACAAAGCACTATTTTATAATAATATTTCAATAGGATTAAGAACTTAATATAAATTTTCTTTTCAGAACTGAACAAATCCTTAATACATGATTCAGAAAACTATAAAAAATTTCTTAAACTCTCTTTGTATTAAAATCATTCTTCTGCTTTTAGTTACAATTAAACATAGATGTGTGTGTCCTCTTTTTCAGATGACTATTAGTGTACTTGAGCAAGATCAACAACCCCTTCACAGCAGACATGACAGCTTTTTCACTGGCATCATGCAGAACTCCAGCTGCTAAACCTCAGAATTTTTATAACAGTGAATAACAAAAGTAATTTGCATAATAAAATCCTTTTGCGTTCACTGAGATTCCTCATATCGTTAAGTGATTTGATGGGTGAATGAGGAGTCCAAAATCTGGCCTGGAGAAAAGAAATCTCATTAAAGCTTATTCCTCTTTTCTGAAAAGACAATGGATGTGAAAATATAATGAAGTACGTCTGTCTGTTGTGAAGCAGCAGTACATACACACAAACAAACATTAACTTCCCTATCAGCACAAACTGCAGGAGATTCACACATACTGCAGGAATGACTCCTCTGCAGCTCATTCTGCAGAGAAGATGGAGAGGATGATCATTCTTGGCTTTAAATTGTATTATTACACAAATAGTAAATAATACAAAAACATGTGAATGGGTTCACTGATTATATAATTATATCTTGCATCCTTGCAGAATTGAGGGATTGAAGGTAGCCTTTGGCACCAGGTATCAGTGGTCTAACCTTTCACCTCTAAAGACATGAATTCAAGTCATGCCAAGAGTGGCTTTTGTCCCTGTGCTGAAGGACACAGTTTGGCATGCATATTTATAAAACTTGTTTAAAAGAAGGACAAGATATTCAAGCCTTGCCCTACGGAAATCAATGGCAGCTCTCCTTTTGTCTTCCACTGGTCAGCCTTTCCCTTAGGCTGAGAATATAAGAGTCATAAGAGATCTGCTTAAACTTTAACTTCCTCTTTGGCTCTGTCACATCTTGGCAACATTTCCATTTTTCTTGGCCAGCTGTCCAAAAACCTGGTAAAGAGAGGACAATAAAACAAAAGCAAAATTATGTCCTGCCTCTTGACTATTTTAGGATGCTGTTTCCTCCTGATGTTGTGTCTGATTTGGTTTATTCTTTTTCTGCACCAACCAGGATGGTCCCTTTGGGACATTCTCATGGATCAAGAGCCCAGAGTATTTCCCTTCTGATCTGGTAAATCCTCTACACCAAGGCCAGAAATTGCCCACATCCAGTAATACAATTGTTATGCCACCCCAAGGTGGCATACAAGGCTTACATAGAGAGAATATTGGTACAGGAACATAGAAACAGCTATACAAGATAAATTGTCCTGTTTCCAGCATCATATTATACCTCTCACAGTCGCTTTTACAGAGGACTGCAAAAGATACATAAGAAACATTGTGAAATAATCTCAGGAATTATTCTCCTCATTATATCTCAACCTAGTTGTTGGCACTTAGCTGCTGTCTTAAATGGAAGTAAAATCAAACATCTGTGCACTTTGTGACATCATATCTTATTTACCTGTTCTTGAAGGTAAATAATCCTTACCTTTTAATTTCTTCCTCCCACATCCTGGACTATACATAACTTCTCATGGCCTCTTTAAACTATGCTACAATTTTGTGTTATGCAAAAGCTCTTGAGCTCAGCATGTACAGATTGGTAGGCTAATGCATCAGAGACCAACATTGTGCTGAGATACTGGGTGACTTCTAGAAGTGCAGTGGTGACACACTACATCTAAGCGAGTAAGACCCACTCTTTCAGCTTGGAAAAAGCACAACTTTGACATGACTGCTGCCACAAGCAGTGACTAATGATTTTTATGTGTCTCAGAAACAGCTGTTATTTTTCTTTATAAGATTATAGCAACTTCTGAAGATTTAATTGATTTGCTCATACAACTGGGTTTGCTTGCTGTTTTTTGAAGGTATTTTTCACTAAACACCCTCTTTAACTGAAATCTCTTATTATAATATATTTTCTACTTCTGTGACTTGCTATCCTTTAGATGTAGAACTGCATTATGATGTTTAGTTACTGCTGTGACATGAAGGAGCTTTCTGGTGAGTTACTTCAGCCTAAGCAAGAACAGCTTCTGTTGCCATTCTCTGAAACTATCTATTGTAAGTATCAACCACTTAAAGTGTCAAGAAATAGTTTTCACAAACACTGTACATTTGTCCATGGTAAAAGTGGGCAGCTGAAGTTCCCTGTTATTAGTCTTTTTATATTTTATGGCCTCTCTGATCACACTTACAGCTGAGCACTCAAATTCTTCTTCCCCTTTTCCTCGCATTTTAGTTTTGGTTTTCTTTTTTTGGGGGGGGTGTTGTTTGATTATTTTTTTTTTTATCCAGAGGCTGGCAATAAAAACTTACCAATAGAGACTATTAGAGCTTGGGATTTCTAGTTATATAGATAACACTTAAGATAAGGGAAACCGAGAAAAAAATATTGAGGAAAGAGATTTACATGTCTCAAATAAATTTAGCAGTGTAAATAGATCAGTCCTATCAGGAACAGGAGCAGAACTTCAGAGACCAAACATATAGCAGTTACAGCTGAGCAGACTCAGGGCTTGCATTCTCTTTGGAGTAAGATGTTGATTGAGGCAACTAGACCAGAGCAGAGAGATTTGGCAATGTAGGCAATGGGAACATTTCTTCTTACTCTTGTTCTTATCGTGCTCCTATCCTAGAATAGATGCCACAGAAAGAGAACAATAATTTAAGCAATTTTGTAAAAGAAGATAGTACATTTTTCAATGTGAAGAGAGAGAAAGTTCCTTAAAGAATTGTACAAAAGAGGTGACAGCCAGCCATCAATCTATGTGAATTTAAGGGCTAATTTCAAATTAGAGAAGTTTAACAGCAAGGTTTATGTCAGACCATACATGAAAAATCAAACCAATCACTGATGCAAAAATTTTACTTAGATTTGATCTAACAAAAAAGATCTAAAAATTATGCACATCATTACTAACGAATTAGTCTTGAGCACAGGATAAGCTGTACTTTTGTGGAAGCAATTCTGTTCTTATTTTTACGCAGTTTATGCCATTTATCCAGGAAGAATTGTACTTAAGTTTTTTAGAAATAAATAGAATTGTAAGTGAATATGTATGAAACGGCAGGAGCAACTGATCTACAAATGGCAGCAAATTTTCTCTGCTTGAAAAATTTACCATACCAAACTGAGTAATCATTCTGGAAAACTGAGAGTCTGTTTGTAATTTACCTACTTCCACAAGCATTCAACTTATTCAACTTATTCTTAAAGACCTGTTAGTGTTGGGTTTTTTAGCTTTGTTTTGATTTTTCTTTTTCACAGAAAAATACAAGGATTCCTCTTCTGAACTTCCCTTTGTCTTAAAAGCAGATTTCTATTGCCAGGGACACATCATGATCTGAACATTTTTTCATTCCCTGTAGAATATGGTTCTGTGGTCTACAAGAACTACTAATTACTGTCTGAAGGGGAACTCTCTACTGCTGGTAGATTGTTCTATCTCTGCACAAAGCTGATACTGTTTCCAGAGTCAGTGAAAGAGGCAGCGCTGTGCGATCTCAATTCATCTTCACCACAGCACGCGGCCAGTGACAAGATAAAGTAAACTCTTGAAAACGGAGCAGAATTTCAGAGGGAAAATTCTACCCTTCTTGAGCACAGGGTTGGTGTGATTTATAATAAAGAACACAGCAGTACTCTTTCTTTGCATAAATAATTTAAATGCAGCAACTACTGTAGCAGCCACACAGAACATAAATCGTTAATTCCAGAGACTAAATCCCCTGATTTCAATATCAAACTGTTAAGGAGTTCTATTTGTCAGACCACAGCCAGTGCTTACATGGCAGAACTCAAGGAAAATAATAGCCCTTTTGTATTCAAATGGTAATTACAAGAAGTAGAAAGCAAAACCCACCTTAAATCTTTAGCCATAAGCATTCACTTTTCTCATAAACAAATAAAAGAGCACCATTTTTAAAAGAACTTGTTTGAATTGCCTGTACAACTCAATCTAAGTGTTCTGCATGCACCATCCCTCTGCACTCTGTCCAATCCATTCTTTTGAGCAGACAGGTCACTGCAATTTACTAGAGCCCACTTGCCCTGCAGAGATACTCCTACCTGCTCACAGGGACTGAGGATCTGGCACAGTAAAGAAAGCCAGGCCAAGGAAAAACCCCACAGCAAAACTATATGGGATGAGAGGTGTAATGAATTTAAAATATACACATCTAAAAGTCCGATGTTGTGAATAATTTGAAAAATGCAAAGTATTCCTGAAAATTCCAGATGCCAGTGGAAGTATCAGCCCTCTTTCTTCTATTATGTATAGTAGCTATTTGGGGGTTTTGTTGTTGTTGTTGTTTGGGGGGTTTCTTAGGGGGTGGGGGTTTTTTGTTGTTCTTTTGGTTTTGTTTTTTTTTATAATGACAATTAGGAAAACTCATCATGTGCTACCAAGACATCCTTACATACCCAAAGGGCTCTCTTTGAAAAATACTTTTCATATAATGATCAGTCTTACCTACACTGATCAAAGCTTAAAAGGAACAAAAAACCCCAAGCAAAACAAACAATCAAAGAAACAACAAAAAAAAACCCACCCAACCTAAACCAAAATAATTAAAAATCCAGCTTTAAGCAATATTACTCTCACTTGAAAACTACTCTTTTCTAAGACTCTCAAAGGGATATTCTTGTTACTCAGACACATGAGAACACTGAGAAAGTCTTTCTTGGATCTAGTTAAATCTATTTTTCACAGAAAACCTAACTTTACTCATCTATTTTTATTTCTCATCACAAATGAGATGCAGAAATATTTTACATCCTTAGTAGGCACAGATTTTACTCTAAATCTTATCATTTCATTGTAACATTTACAAAAGACTTCTTCATTGAGAAGACTTTCACAGGTGATTATACAACTATTTGTAAATAAGAAAAACCTGAAAATCTTCTTCCTGACTACTACTGAAGACAGCTAAGCAAGAATCAAAAGCTCCTGATGTTCACAGACGTAATGGCCTGCTTTCCTTTTGAAAAAAGGCCACAGTTCTATCCAATTAATATCTGCCCCAAAATTATTTGGGTTTGTTATTTTGTTTTGTTATGAGTTTTTTTCCCCTAAAGGACTCAGTTTTCATTATTAGGAAAACCCGAACAGTTTTGCATGTCTTTCTTTACATAACACTTGGCACTGTGAAATGGGTGGCATCATTGATGTAGATTTGAGGAATCGCTGAACAGTAGCTACTGACAAAGTTCTCAGTTAAGAAATGGCTTCTCCACTATGGTCTATGGAAAATATAAATAGCCACCGCAAAGCAACATATTAAGTGGGAAGACACAGTCTTCACCAGTTTAAGTAGTTTAATAGGTTTAAATAGCATCTCCATTGTACTACTTATTTACAGACTCCACTGTCCCTGATCAGGGGAACATTTTTTTGGGCCATAGAAGCAGGTGCTGGTAAACTAAGTCATCAAAAATAGAAGTGGGCCTAATACATCTACATGACACTCCAGGGAAAACTTGAAAGAAGCAGCTCTTTTTAATGGTGAGTGTAGAGTGTTTACACTGGAATAAGTCATCTTCTTTTACAGAAAAATAAACATTCCCTGACCACTTTGGCTTTTACATCTGAAAGTTAATAATGTGTGCAGCTTCCCTCTACCCCAAATGTATTTGGTCACTTTACAGCTGCACAACATTTTTATACTCTCTTATAGCTTTCTGTCTCCAAACCAGCTAAAGAGAAGATAGAACAAGGAAAAAAAAATCCTCTGCTGAGAAAAACCCCAAACCAAAACAGAAAAACCACTGAATTAAAAAGCAGCTTCTGTTATATCCATTTACAGTATTTATTTTACGCATGTCTAGAGTCTACACTGCATGTCTTTTTAACTGTTTTAGTTACTAATGCATGTTTTTAAACTACTTTAGAAACTATTATTCTTGCAAGCAAAAACAAGTGAAGCTGATACTTATCCCTGTGATGGGAATTTCTTCATTTCTCCAAAACTACATTCCCCTTATTTCTATGTTTTTCCTTCTCTCATCTTTCTTTGTATTTCTGTGATGAGATACATAAATAGAATAAAGATTTCTGTGTTGTAATATTCAGGACAACAGTAAATAGTCATTCACATGTACTAAAAGCACATTCATATACAAGCATTTATTAGCTTACAGCTAAAATTCAGTTTGTCAGATTTACTGCCTGTTAATAGGAAAAGATAATAGAAACAAAATGGGGAAAAGTATATAATCTGCTCTTGACATGTTTTAGCATATATCAACAATCTGAGCTGATATTTCTTTTTTGTTTAAGTAATGAAAACAACTGAAAATTAACACCGAAAATTCTCAAACAAACCCCACAAAAAAAGCCAAATACTTAAGTAGAGGAGAGTGTAGAAACTGTCCAAGTGATTGGAGGAGGGAGGTGAAAAACAGTGGAATCATTACATTAAGTGCTGCATCCAGAATTTATTTACATGGGCAGATGCAGAAGATAAGGAAGTGAAGATGATGGACAAGGAAAAAAATAAAGTCATAAGAAGAAAATACAAAAATGAGGATGCCATAAGAAACATATTTTGGAAGAAGAAGTTATCAAAGCATAGGTAGTTATGGACTCCTTTTGCTGGTTTTCAGAAAAAAAAAAATAGGTTGCAAAAAAATCCCAACATCATGGCTAATATAAAGCAGAAAATACACAGTAATTTTTGTAACATCTAAACCCTTAGGAAAATTGGCCTTTTATGTATCAAAGGTCTTATTATTTTAGATGTAGTCAGTAAAGTATATACAAGGAGACTGTAGACTCTTTTGGTAAACATCAGCAGCAGCAAAAGATCAATAGCGGTTCCCTGCTCTGAACCAGCTACCTAGTTTGAAGAACTTCCTATGCCTTTAGCATTACATCAGAACTCTTTGGAAGCTGCCTAGTTTAAATTATTAGAAATTAAATACATTCAAAAAATTCAGGGTTTTATCTTTCCTGTTGTTGCTATTTTTTGCACATCTATTTGCTTTAAGGAAGGTAATTTCAACTCTGTTTTTGTGCTTGTTAGTAGCTTGCCTGCATCTATCGTTTTTGAGAACCCGCATTTATAAATCTCAAAACATGGAATAAAAAGTTTGACATGCTAAAACTGCTATGTATATTTGAGAGATTTTGTTTTTTTCAGTTGAACAGTTAAGGAACTTCAGAGATGCCCCCACAAATCTCCTTCGCAGTGCTCCAGTGACATAAGATTGATCTCCAGCATGAGTCAAAGTAACCCAGCACCTGGTCATGGCTCAGCAGCATGAGGACACATACTTTACAGTCTGACATTTCCTGTTTTCGCCTGACAGTTGACTAAACTGATTTCAGTGGAGTTTTACCTGATCTGATATGAATATTAAGAAGGAAGGTACAACTCCTTTGACTCTCATTCTTTCTTCTTTATACAAATTTTAACTTAAAAGCACTATTGTGAACTCATAGTGAAAACATCATGAGGGCATTTTGAAGGTATCTACCTGCGGACAATCTGAAGGATTATGAAAGAAACTTTGTTACTCGTGGCCAGCTATAGGGACACCTGACATGACCTTATACCTAATTACTACTATTAACATAGTATAATGTTCTTGGTCTTTTTTTAAGATTTACTTAAGCTTAGATTAGAGAAGCAATTAAACATTATTATCACAGTGTGTGAAGAGCATCATAGCCTAGGTGTGTCCTGGCTGGCTGCATCTGTATTTTTGCACTCAAAAGTAACAATTAAACCTTGACACCAGGTCATATTTTCATAGAATTATAATGACATAGGTAATTTGACTCAGATATAAATGTTGATTTCTCAAAAAAAAAATTAAAAAAAATAAATAAAAAAATAGGCTCAGCAGAAAGATTTTATTCTACATTAGTATTTTGAGTTGTATGTGTTCAATACTATATTAGTTGTCCCAACATTTGTTTTATCATATTGATGAACTAGGGCTTTAGATGTTGCATCAAACTTCACTCCCACACATGAGATAGCTGTCAAGAAAGTATGGGCAGAAGAAGAGCCCTTTCTCAGCTTCTGTAATGCTTCTACCAAGTGGAAATCAGGACATAACTATTTTTCAAAAGTGAAATTTCTCAAGGTACATTTTTTTCTTAAAGATTATTATGAATTGACCTTAAAAATTGCAGTATTAACCAATATTATAAATACTGGTAATTCTGCCATAATCCAGTTTTTTGTTTTATTGAAAGACAAAAGTGGTGCAAGAGCAACATCTCAGTGTCTACTGCCAAATTCCTCTGGAGAAAACTCTTTCCAGGTAGGGTATGTTATTTAAAAATGTTTCATAATCAGCATGTGGGGTAGAAGAGTTGGTTTGCCTTAATAAATTCATATCTTGGCTAACTTCAGCCACATTTCAAGTGTTGAAGCTGCTCCAGCAATGGTTTCCTAAAATGTTTCACATAATTTTATTGTAATTTGAAGCAGAACATTAGCATTGTCAATGATCTCAAAAATAGCCATGTAGCTCTCAGCACTGAGGGAACTAGTGTGTTTCACAGTATTTTTTGTAACTTATTGGGGTCTTCATAACATCAGTAGTGACAGGACTCTGTAGTTCAGAAACATCTTAGAAAAACTGGAGTCTACTTTATTTGTTCCTTATACTGCTAGTTCCAGCTAGAGCCTCCAAAAATTAAGTTCACTATTAAGATCTTTAAAGAGCATAACAATCAGGGTAAATGTCACACTCATGAATCACATTCCTAAACAGACAAAGAAAATAGCATGACTGTATTAACTTTAATTTTCTGAGAAAACAACATAGATTATTAAGATCAACACCATGTCTTATAGTTTGTTAAAGAAAAAAGAAACATAATTACAAGAAAGGCAGGGTGAGGCAAATGCAAGTTACTTGTTCACGTCTGATAACCCTGGTGAATCAAATAATAAACAAAATGTTAGTAAGGCAAATGTCATATTCTATTTCACATAAAATGCTGAAAAAAATCTTTGCTTGGAACATTATGAAATTGGAGTTGTGTGTGACCTGTGAAATAAGAGATAATCAGGATTTCAAACAAGCATAACCACCTAAACACACACAAAAATCATCAGGGGAACATAGGTTGCTCCATGCATTTCAGGGAAGTATAAATAGATAATAGTTTTGCCATAATCTGGTCTCCAAAAGGATTGAAATTGCCTGAGAGAGATGATTTGGCAGCAACCAGGCCCAGCAGGTGGCATAGCAAAGATATAGTTCTGATGTCCATTTAATGCATCCTTTATATCATTTTGGAGCAGGAACCAGTCCTTTACAGCACAGCAAAAGAAGCAAAAGGAGTGCTATGAAATTAACATTAACATGTACTCTGTAGAAGAGCCACAAAAGTGAAGTTCCGGTAAGAGGAAGAACTGAACAGAGTGCTCCACTAAAACAGCACACTAGTTACTCATCAGTCTTTGATTTTTGTCACAAAGGAATTTCCTTAACTTTTCTACTTTCCAAAACAGAAGTATCTCACATGAGGCACATATCACATACCAAAGGTAGAAAACTGAGATCTCTATATGATAAATAGAAAGGTGATCATCCTACTACTTTGGGTAATGAAGAAACCTATACCAGACTTTTACCCTTCCACAAAGTCCATGGAGAATGATTTCTTTGTTTAACTACCAACAGTGCAAAAATTTGCCATTTCATTCATGGGAAAATAATCTGGATTTAGATGTCTTCAGAACAATTATCTGCCTGATGAAAAGAAATACATGAAGCTACTGATAGTGCTTACCTTCCAACACCTAAAGACACTTAGAAAAAGCAGTTTCTGTATGACAGATTTTGTTAGATCAATATAATCTGTTACGTTTCAAATCAGTAACAAGAAAAAAAAATAATGCTGATGTAGGAACTTTTTAAGTGCCAAGCTCAGAATACCAAAATGACAGCAGATGCTTATTGCATCATTGCTTCGGTTGGCAGAAATATAGGCCTTTGTGTATAAGAGCATATAGTGCACCTCCTGCACCTGTTTTGGTTTAAAAACAATAGGAAGTAGGTGACAAATGGATAGCAGAATTTGAATTTTCACTGGAGACTCTAGAAATATTCACACTCATATTATCAAGCTTCAAATAGTTTTAATAGTACACAAACCCATAAATGAATCTCAGTCACTCAGGCCCTTTCTGTAATGTGAACTCTGAATATGAGCAACAGAGAAAACCTATCCTCCCTGCTAATAAAATCTGTACATTTTTCTGTTGAGTATGTTGGTTCAATTCAGTTGAGGGACGAAAAAAATGTTAGCAGAAAGAAAGGGCAGAGGAGGGGTCGAGTGGTGATCAAGGTATAAGTGACCAGAATTTACTGGTCTTCATGAGCTTTTTGAGAGTTTGCATGGGATAACAATTTATTGCAGCCAGCACAGGAGAAATAATGTTAAGGTGAATAAAGTTAAAGTATGTCACATGTGATGAGATGAAGTGGCATTTATGTGGCCCAGGTAAATGTAACCATAGAAGCCTTACAGTAAAGGAAATTGAAGAGTTCTGGTGTCAGTTCTGGTGCCACAATACTGACTACATTAACACTACTTCTTGCAATACATATAAAGCAGTGCCTGTCGCACAAATTAAAGTAGTCAGGGTCCTGAAGAGTATTCCTCAGGCCTATGCAATGTGGTAAAGTATAGAAAAAATTATCTAAATGCCAAAGAGCTTATAGTAGTAAAGAAAAAAAATTGTCTCTTAGTACCTCACATTTTCTCCTTGGCTGTGTTGTCTTGGCTTCATGGTAGGTTACTTGCCACTCAATCAAAATTTCCCTCCTAATTGGTAAATTCTAACAAACAATTATGAGTTTCAGTGCTTTGACTTCACTTGTATCTCATTTTTCATAGCAGAGAGGACTGACTGACGAATTCCAATAAAATGCCTGCCTGCTTTCTATCCTGAGTGAAAATCTGAAGTTGCACTTACATACTCAGCACTTTTGTGGGAAGCTTGCAAGATCAAGCAGGAAAGATAATCAGTGTACAGCTGAACATGACCACTGTCAGTTTAGTGGCATGGAATAATGTACCCCCTTTCTTTCTCCTGGGGCATGATATAAACATGGTACTCTTTTGGCTTGCCTAACAGGGTTTGTACTGCCATCTTCTCTAAATATATTTAATCCTCCTTTTCCAAGCTGTTTCTTCTAAAAATAAACCCCAAATTATTTTCCTATTATCATAAACTTCACCACTACAACCCCAGGACTGTAAAAGAAGGAATTACTTACATGACTTATAAAGCTGTAACTGCTGAGCCCAACATTTTCTCTCCCGTGCTTTTCCTGGGTCATTTATCTTCTGACCCTCCTGCTATTGTTAAATATTCTAATACTGATTGTTGGCATGTTTAATGTCCTTTCCTGTATTTTTCCACACATTTCAATATTTAAGCTTTATTTCTCCTTTTTTTTCTCTCTCTCAGGTTCCTCTTTCTCTCCCTCCACCACCCACCACTCTTTCTCTCTCTCTCCCTTTTTTTTTTTTCCAGGTAGAAGAAAGTATAATAAATACAGTATATGAATTACATCTTTAAAATCCCCACAGTGGCCTTCAAAGTACAAACAAATGTTATTTTCCACTCTGCACAAATAAACTTTCTGTAGTGGAAATAGATAATTTATTTTCCCAGAGAAGTATTGATTTAAACTGAAAGTTACAACAGTATTGGAGAAAAGAAATGCCACCTGGCTGCACTGACAGATGTATTCCTTGCACAGCCGAAACTTTACAAAAGTATTTTAACCCTTTCTCATCCAGCATATTTTGTTACCTGTGTAGCTAAATAATTTTCAAATAAATGTCTGATGATACTCTCTGTCCTGACAAAGTTTACCTTTCTGCCATGCTACATCCCATTTTTGGACACAGTAAAAGTGTTTCATTCCAGTAATACTACACTAAATGCTCTGAATTAGATGTTTAGCCCTGCATAGTTCCCCTTAGACCTGGGCCTCGGCCAGATACAAAACAGAATTGGGTTTTCTTCTTAGAAAGGCATTGAAAGATTTCATAAATTCTTTATCTGCACTAAAACTTTTTTTTTTTTTTTTTTCCCCCCATCTATAAACAATCAGAAGGCTGCATGGTATGAAAACCAGGCTGTGGTCCTTGGTCTTAATTCAGCAACCCCAATTAATTTGTTTAAAGTGTCCCGCTTTCCAGAAATAATTACATCTTCTTTGGACCACAAAGAAAAAGACTAAAACAAGCATTTTAATCTAACTCTCCCACATCCTGCTTAACCACTGAACTATTCAGGAATTTTCTTTGACAAGAAACTACAAACAATTTTATTTTTTTTCAAACACATAATTCCAGTAAAAATATTAGTCTTGTCAAATTATCATTTTTTGAGAGAAAGCATTTGCTCAAAGACTTCTGACCAGCTTTTCTCAGAAAGGTGACCTCCTTCAGCATGCATTATTTGCTGTTTTTCAGCCCTAACTTGTCCCAAACTGTACTGTGGAACTAGCGATCACCTGAGGGGTCAGAACCCTCCACTGGTGGCTGCCCCAGCCTGAGAACTTCTGCCTTAGTGCCCCAAGAAAAAGCCTTGGGGCTGTATTCGTGTGGATTTAGCAAGACTCTTTATTTTCCCTGAGAAGTAACTTATTTGAGTCTGGAAGTTTACTAGCTTTTCCTTTTCACTCTTACTTTTAAAACAAATATAACATCATTTACTCTTGAAATACCATTCTGAAGTGAAAACCCCCCAAATAATTAATTTTTAAAGAAACAAAATTTAAAAAAATATTTGTTGTTATTTTTTCAGGAGTTTTTTTGTGCTTATGAGAACATAAAATCTCAAATTTTTCTCTTTGATTAACAAATTTAGCACAGTTGTCTGCTAAAATGGATAAACAAAATAGCCATTGGATCTATACTTTTGTCAGAAAGTATTATGAAAAACTATTGATGATACTAAAAGAGCCTAGCCATTTTAAGAAAAAAAATATGGGTAATTCCTCCTTCTCTTGAAAGAAACAAACATTTGTCTTAAATGTGACAAAGTTGTAGCTTGGAAATTTTCTTAAACTTGGACCAACTTCCATTGCACCTTTTAGCGCCTGACACCGACAGTCAAGCATTATTCCACTATAATACCTTCCAGGAACCCCAAAATGAAGCCTTCACTACAAGATCTGAAATGTGCTAGTTCTTTAACTTCATACAACAAATTTCTCTTTGAAAGTGTTGTTTTAGAAGAACTCTAGTTTTATCGGCACAATTCTTCACTTGCAATAACTGTAAGTACCAATTACATTTATGCTTTTCAATGCTCAGTTAGACATAAAAATGCTGACATTTACTCTACCAATTAGCTTGTGGAGATAAAACTGTAATCACAGAGCAGCACATGGGCTTACACTCACTTTAGCAATTAACACCACAGCATTTTAAAAATTCCTTATTCTTAGCTAGAACCTCTCTTTCTTCACAGCCTTCTAACAAGCACAGGAGGGTAACTGGTCCTCCTTTTAGACTGTAAGAATTAATACTTCCTAAGTGTCTGAATTGTTTCAATGCACTGTGCACCCCAAAAAATAACTGGATTTATGCAATGCTTTTTTTGGCCTGCAGCTGAATTACAGATGTGGAAGCAAGTAAAAAGGGCCCATTTGGGGCTAATCTGTACTAGGCTTGCTCCTTAAAGTGCCTGTTCACAGAATTACTTGTTCACTGAACATCCCTTCAAAAGCTGTAGGAGTCAACAAAATCAGCCCTTTATCTGCCAGTTCTGCCCCCCTCCACTCTGGGAAAAACCCCAGCCATCTCATATGACAGTGCCATTTTCAGCACTCACTAATGAGTAATATGCAACATTTCTGGTGAAAGCAGAGCTGAAACTGGAAGTTATATGCATATCCATATAAGGCAAATACTGTCTTTATTCATATGTGATACACAGAACAGTAGTTTCTAAATGTGAGCTATATTCATATTAGGCACCCAATAGAACTTAATTTCATTTAATGTGATTTAATTATTCTTAAGTTTTAGACCAAAGATTCTCTGGGAAGTTTTGTGTTATTCAGCTTAACCATTTCACTCGTTTTACTTTCATTAAAATGCACATTTGTTACTAAGAAAGCAGAGTACAATACTAAAAATACATTTTACTTTTATCTAAACTTTTATTCATTTGTGGTTTAATTACATTTATGACAGTTGCATTTTTTCTAAATCTTTGGTAGTTATTCTGCACAATGAAACTTATTGTGAGAAGCACATAGAAACAACTCAAAGGAAAAAACTAAAATTATACCAATAGTTACAGCAGGGGGGGGAACAATCATGCAGTATTGTTTACTGCACATTCAAACAACAGTAGATTAAAAACACATTCAGAAACAAAGACCTAATATTTTGTATGCAAATTGTGCATCTTTTTCAGGGGAATAACAGGAGAGAGAGCTTTGTGGCATTCTATTGCAGTCCTAAGGAGAGATGACAATGAACAACAGGAGGGAATTCAGATGTATTTCAAGAATTAGAGGAAAGAAGGGTAAGCTGTTAGACAGAAATACCACAAAATCTCTCTTCACCATTTAGTTCTGGCAATGTTGCCACTCAATGGGCCAGAATTATTTATTTTTTTTTGTACCAGACAGGTGGGTTTTTTCCTACTTAGCACTATCATTATTCAAACCCTAAGTTTCTCGTAACACTGAAGTTATTTCTCGTTTAATAATTTTACTGTGAACTGTAAAGTATATGTCATTGGAAATCATATGCACCAGTTAGACTAGCCTCCTGAATCTGGATGTTTATAAGAATAGTTAAATTTTCTTTGTTGGATTGACAATTCTTAACAACATATCAAACACTGAGGAGTTGTTAAGGGAAGAGTCTATTTATTTTAATTAATATATGGTCAAACACTGTTTAGGAATTCTACCATATTCTACAGCTTGCAATTGCTCTTATTTTACCCTTTAAATAATTCTTTTAAAAGTAAGAACAGCATACCAGGACATCCATGCCGGTTCTCTGCTGTCAAGAGTAACCATATATAGACTCACAGAATCATAGAATGGTTAAGATTAGAAGGTACCTTAAAGATCATCAGGTTCGAACCTCCCTGCTATGAGCAAGGACACCTGACACTAGATCAGGCTGCACAAAGCCTCATCCAACCTGGCATTAAACACTTCCAGGGAAGGGGCTTCCACAGCCTTCCTGGGCAACCTATTCCAGCACATTACTACCCTCATAGTGAAGAATTTCTTCCTGATGTCTAACCTAAATCTCCCCTTTTTCAGTTTAAAACCGTTACTTCTTGCCCTATCACTACCCTCTCTGCTGAAAAGCCCGTCCCCAGCTTTTCTGTAGGCTCCTTCAGATATTAGAAGGCCTCTATAAGGTTTCTCCGGAGCCTTCTCTTCTCCAGTCTGAATAGCTCCAAGTGTCTCAGCCTCTCTTCATAGCAGTGCTGCTTCAGTCCTTTGATCATGTTTGTGGTCCTCCTCTGGATTATCTCCAACACCTCCATGTCTTTCCTGTGCTGAGGGCACCAGAACTGTACACAGCATTCCAGGTGGGGTCTCACCAGAGCAGAGTAGAGGGGCAGAATCACCTCCCTGGGATGTCAACTACTCCACACAGCTTGGTATCATCAGCAAACTTGCTGAGGATACACTCAATCTCATTGTCCATGTCTCCAACAAAGATGTTGAACAGCACTGGTCCCAGTACTGACCCCTGAGGATTGCCACTCATCTCTTCCCTCCACTTAGACACTGCACCATTGACCACAACTCTCTGGGTGCACCTATCCAGCCAATTACTTATCCACTGAGTGGTCCATCTGTCAAATCTGTCTTATCAGTTTGAAGACTAGGATGTCATGTGGGACAGTGTCAAACGCCTTGCAAAAATCCAGGTAGATGACGTCAGTTGCCCTGCCACCATCCATCTCTGTAGCCTTGTTGTAGAAGGCCCCCAGATTGGTCAGGCATGACTTGCCCTTAGTGAAGCCATGCTGGCTGTCACCACTTACCTCTATATTCTCCATGTGCCTTAGCAGACTTTCCAGGAGGATCTGTTCCATGATCTTGCCAGGCACAGAGGTGAGACTGACTGGCCTGTAGTCCTCTGGGTCTTCCTTTTTACCCTTTTTAAAAATACGGATTATGTTCCCTTTTATCCAATCAAGCAGGAACCTCACCAGATCTTCACAACCTCTCAGATATGATGAACAGGGGCTTAGCAACTTCATCCACCAGCTCTCTCAGGACCTGTGGATGGACCCTATCAGGTCCCATAGATGTGTACACCTTCAGGTTCTTTAGATGGTCACGAACCTTCTTCTGTTCTTCTACAGTGGGGGGTGCTTTGTTCTCCCAGTCCCTGATTATCTAGAGTTGATTATAAGTCCAAATGAGAATAATATCTCCCTGTAACACTCACAGACTCCATTCACAGAATCACAAAATCACAGAATTGTTATGGTTGCAAAAGGCCTCTAAGATCACCTAGTCCAACCGTCCACCTGGAGACTGAAGGAAGGGAACAACACAACCCACATGAACAAAGAAAAAAATCATAAGCTCCACAACCACCCTCCCCACAAAACCAACAACAACACAAAACCCGCAAAAAAACCCACCATGTCCACTACAGCATATGATGAAGCACCACATCTGCACATTTCTTGAATACCTCCAGGGATGGTTACTCCACCACCTCCTTGGGCAGCCTGTTCCAGTGCCTAACTACTCTCAGTGAAGAATTTCTTCCTCATATCTAGTACAATAATTTTTAAGCTGGGTACATAATGATCTAGGTGGGGTTCCTGTGTACCTAGTATCTCTCCGTATTTTTTCCTTTGAACTTAGCCAGTCTTTCCTTGAGGGCTAAGTAAACTAACCATCCACACATACTTGGTAATTGGTATACTTGCTTTGAACCCATTGTAATTTGTCCTTCCATCTTGTGGTAAAGAAAATGAAATCCTACTTGAGTATGGACTCAATGCCACTAATGCATGTCACTAAGGAGTCTATAAATCTGTATTATTTCCCTTCCCCTCCATTAAGTATGTCTTTTCCAGACAGATGTCTGATAACTTTGTTGTTCCTCATGCAGAAATCATTTCATACTCTTAACAGCCTTTCCTGCCCAGGTGTTGTTTTCAAGATCTCAGTCTAGTAGAAAATGATCAAGTGGTTAATTTAGAAGCTTTTTGCAAAACTTCAGTGCCATTACTTGCATTTGCTCTCATCAATCACATATACATACTGCAAAACAATAATTTAGGAAACACAGAAGCTGTGTTGCTTTGATGACAGCCTTGAAAATAATTCATTTAAATGATGCCACAAGAGTGAAGGATTCAAGACTTAACAAGACAGACAATTGGATTTTTAGTCTGCAAGGATGAACAGTTGATCACTGGTCTATCATAGGGGTGATGAGAGCATCTCCTGCTCCTGGAGATCTCACTGCTTGGGCTCAGGGACACCTTGAAAATAAGAGTATGGCCTGCACCTTCTTGCCATTCCATGGTTGGGGTGAGCAGGAGCTACCACCCATCCCAGCACTCCAAACCTACAAATAAAATAAGCAAGGAGTTAAGCAGGTGGCTGTCCTGGGAGCAAGATGGGGAGAGAAAGGAAGGGAAAAGGACCGATCTGGAGGTGATGGGAATTGCCTTAAAGAAAAATTGTTTCTATTCCATGGAAAGAAAAGAAAAAAAAAAGGTTTGAATTCAGTAAGAATGGATCACAGGGTGGATGGAAAATATAATTATGTATACAATAATAACCTGGGCTAAAAATTAAAGTTAGATGGTAATATTTGTTTGTCTCTCCTAATTTTTTTCCCCTCAGCTTTTGCAAAGGCAACAGCAGCCAATGACTTCATATAGAGAGCACTACACTTACAAAAGTGATTGTATTAAAAGCCACATGTAACACACAGACTTACTGGAACTGTGATGACTGGCCTGAAGAGCAGACTGAGGCACTATCTCCAGGCACATCAAGGACATGGGGGTCATCAAGAGCAGTCAACATGGTTTTATCAAGGGTAAATCATGTTTGACTAACCTCATAGCCTTCTATGAGGAAATTACTAGGTGGATAGATGATGGTAGAGCGGTAGATGTGGTTTATCTTGATTTCAGTAAAGCATTTGACACCGTCTCCCACAGCATCCTTGTGGATAAGTTGATCAGGTATGGGTTTGGTGACCAGGAAGTGAGGTGGATTAGGAACTGGTTGAAAGGAAGGAGTCAGAGAGTTGTAGTCAATGGGGTAGAATCTGGTTGGAGGTGTGTTACTAGTGGAGTCCCACAAGGGTCGGTGCTGGGACCGGTGTTGTTCAACATCTTCATCAACGACCTGGATGAGGGTATAGAATGTACCCTCAGCAAGTTTGCTGATGACACTAAGCTGGGAGGAGTGGCTGACACACCAGAAGGCTGTGCTGCCATTCAGAGAGACTTAGATAGGTTGGAGAGTTGGGCGGGGAGAAACATGATGAAATTCAACAAGGGGAAGTGCAGAGTTTTACATTTGGGGAAGAACAACACCATGTCCCAGTACAGGTTGGGGGCTGAACTGCTGGAGAGTAGTGTAGGTGAAAGAGACCTGGGGGTCCTGGTAGACAGGAGGATGACCATGAGCCAGCAATGTGCCCTTGTGGCCAAGAAGGCCAATGGCATCCTGGGGTGCATTAGAAAGGGTGTGGTTAGTAGGTCAAGAGAGGTTCTCCTCCCCCTCTATTCTGCATTGGTGAGGCCACATCTGGAGTATTGTGTCCAGTTCTGGGCCCCTCAGTTCAAAAAGGACAGGGAACTGCTCGAAAGAGTCCAGCGCAGAGCTACGAAGATGATTAGGGGAGTGGAACATCTCCCTTATGAGGAAAGGCTGAGGGAGCTGGGTCTCTTTAGCTTGGAGAAAAGGAGACTGAGGGGTGACCTCATCAATGTTTACAAATATGTAAGGGGTGAGTGTCAGGGGGACGGAGTTAGGCTTTTCTCGGTGATGACCAGTGATAGGACAAGGGGTAATGGGTGTAAATTGGAGCATAGGAGGTTCAAGGTGAATATCCGAAAAAATTTTTTTACTGTGAGAGTGACAGAGCACTGGAACAGACTGCCCAGGGAGGTTGTGGAGTCTCCCTCACTGGAGACATTCAAAACCCACCTGGATGAGTTCCTGTGTGATGTACTCTAGGTGACCCTGCTCTGGCAGGGGGGTTGGACTAGATGATCTCTCGAGGTCCCTTCCAGCCCCTAAGACTCTATGATTCTATGAAACAGTTTAGAAGACAGAAATCCAACCATTGTTGTTTAATTTTTTTTCTTATTCATGTGCTTCTGTTGTTTGCTTATTTAAAGACTGTTTCAGTATTCCTCTGGAAAACATTACGTTTGTCTGGGCCTACAGTGCTGTTTCAGAAGAAATTCATACAAGAAGAAATGGAAGTTCTGCAACCTTTTGCCTTAATCAGTCAGCTTTTCTTCCACAGTTTGGCCTGTGCTAGATCTAAGTATAGCTGCAAATATACAAGATCATACTAAGATGTAAATAGCAGAGGAAAAAAATATCAAACTTACCCAGATCATAGAATTCACAAGGGAAAAACCACAGTAATGAAAAAATTGTCCTGGCTTTATAAAGTGAAGGAATAATACTGAGATGAAAGCCTGTCATTTACCATATTACATGATTCAGAACTCCAAATTGATGATATTATGATAGTATTAGTTTTGCTGGAAATCTAACAAAAATCATATTCATAGAATGATAAAATGGTTAAGGTTGGAAGGGACCTTAAAGACCATCAGGTTCCCACCTCCCTCCTATGAGCAGGGAAAGCTCCCACTATACCAGGCTGCACAAAACCTCATCCAACCTGACATTAAACACCTCCAGGGAGGGGGCTTCCTGAACCTCCCTATGCAACCTATTCCAGCACCTTACTATCCTCATGGTGAATAATTTCTGGTGTATCACCTAAATCTATCCTCTTTCAGTTTAAAACCATTACTCCTTTTCTATCACTGCTCTCTCTGGTGAAAAGTCGCCAAAGTTGTCTAACGAAGAATTGGTAACTCATAAAACTTAGGAGCAATGGCAACATTCTATAAAAACAAATTGTCCTAAAAATATGCAGAGAAGACATGCAAATAAGAAACAATGCTGATTGCTGGATAAACAGAATACCTTTTTATTTCCTAATATGAGAGCACATCTTGAAGGCAAATAGACTAACATGCAATTAAAGAGCAGCAATCTGAATGATGTGCCTCCCTTTTTTTTTGTTTCACTGCCTATTAAATCAAGCTGAGTAGTGTGAGCTGAAACAAGAGAGAACAGCAGCATAAAAAGGACAAACCAGGAATGCACGACTCATCAATGAGAAGTAGACGCCACCACATTGTTGGCAAATACAGTATAATTTTATAAAATGAATTCCTGGTTTCCTTTTTGTGCTTTTTCTTCACTCTTCTGTCTGTAGGGCATGGTTTGTTTTTCCTGACAGTTTGAGATTTCTGAGCTACTCTAACATAGTGCCAGCACACACTGTGCACAGTAAGTGAAGAAGAAACAATCTGGCTGTTGTTTTTTTGCTTTGCAAATTTGCAATTTGCTTCTCATGGCTGTATTTTCAATCCTAGTACCAGGAACTAATTGCTTCTGTCCCACTTCTGTGTGTCCATTTAATATGGTTATTCTGATGCAAAATTAAAATTGGCATCCAGTCAAGGTAACAAACTATGCAAATGTCTGGAATATGTTGCAATACAACTTTAATAAACACCCAAGCAAATCAGAGCTAAAGCAACTGTTGATGATACTTACTACTGGTCTTGGTTTTCTGAGGAAAGAGGCATCCAGTAATGAATGGTTTCATCAAGGTGAATAAAGCATTAGCAGTTTACTCAAGAATTTATTCAAGAATAAACAATAGAATTTTAAATAAATTATACTTAATTTTTATCTGAAATTAAAAAATAATATTACAAATACTTTCTATGTAACACAGATTATGCAACAAAACTAACAGATTTGCTACTACCACTTACTCTATTTAGATATCCACTGGCTACAAAGCCAAATTTCCAACAACGAATTTCAGATCTTTTGCCAAATAGTAATGATATCATGTCAAGAAATTCCTAGAACAAATAGTGCCATAAATCATACGCCGTGTGCAATTAACTATACATTTCATTTAGATTTAATAGGCTATTTACTGCATGATCTTCTTATGTCATAAATTATCATAGCTCTGTTGAAGTCAATGGAGCCTGTTTATGCCAGCTGAATCTTTTCTCCGTACTGTTGGATGATTAATGTTGCTTTTTAATATTTAGTAGTAAAATACATTTTGTGATATTGAGAGACACCAAGAAAAGAACAGGCAAATAAACATTAGAATTGCTTTGGGACTGAAAGTAAAAAAAAAATAATAATCCAGTAGTACAAATCTCATCGTAATTGGTTTACAAGATATTCTGATTACTTTATTTGAAAACCTTTAAATTACCTCCCAAGGGAAAAAGAGGAGAGAAAGAAGTAGTGCTGAATATAAGACCTGCTTAAAAGTAGCCATCAATCACGTTAGGTAAGGCGACTAATTGCTTAGTCTAGAGGTTACTGAAGATCAGAGTGATTCTGCAGTAACAACCACTCTTAAACACTGGATTACGTAAAATAATACAGAATAATCCAGTTTAATTACCTGTACTTTTCTCTCTGCAAGAATGTGACAACTTTGCTTGAAAATGGTTTATCTAAAGAACACCAGCAGTTCCAATACCTCAGTATTCACTGCACAGTGTTGTTTTACCCACTGAAGCAGTATGTTGTATTTCTTCTACCAGCCTACTTCTCTCTGGTTTATTTGTGAAAAAGACTGAAGATATAATGACCTTTACAAAATAATTAAATGTGATAATTCTGGATTATCTGGATTATCCATTAATTAAACTACAGCTCTGAAACACCCTTTGTGATTCTGTCAACAAATTATTGCAGATAATCTTGAGATAAAACAATTCATCTTCTTTCCTTTTGATTGCCTTCTTTGATCCCTTATCTGACAGCAGTTATTAGCATTATTTGCCTTCATTATCATCTGTCTGTTTGATTATTTGGAGTAAGCTTTATTTATAGGTACATGCTCATGTTTTCAGTGTATTCAAAATTCACAGAGAAAGGCTGGGCACTCTTCCACTCTATTTCGGCTGTTCACCAAGGATTTTGATGCATTTTCACACAGCTCCATGTCAGCCATGTAGGGTTTTTCTTGTGTAAACTCACAGATAGGCTCCTGACAACTGTCATATTTTGATCTCTTCATATCCAAGGTCTGCTTCATAGATCCCGTATGCACAGTATTCCAACTGACTTCTGTCAAGTACCCAAAAGAGTAGTAGCGGGTCTTGGGAAGGATACTACATGTTAAGGAAACTGGAGCTTAAGTGAAATTTAACTTCACAGGATTATTTTAATTGCCCTATGGTATTAATGGAAAACTACACAGAATGACTCAAAACCCATGGCTAGTAACTTCATACCTATTACATTGTACATGGCCTGATTTTGGGAAACTGAGCATCTGCCATTGAATTGGACTTCCTGGACATAAAGGTTTTCTTAACAATTTAGAAAAACAAGAACTACTTAAGGCATTTTCTGAAGAGGCTTACACTTTTATTAGTGCTTTATTTCTCTTCCATTCCTATTAATCTATGTGAGGATTGTTAATAAAGGCCAACATTATTCTAAGAAGACTAATCTCTGCCTCTATATTGTATTCAAGAAGGCAGAGGGTCATTTAGAAGAACTATGTCAGGTCTATCCCAATGAAATTGTAGTAAGAGTCTGGGGAGTTTTATATCGTTTGTGAATATATTTTTTCAACATTTTCCCATGCAAAAATAACTGTAACAGTTTGAGGCTGTTTCCTGTAAACTACAAAATAATTGCAACTGTCATTTGTCTTTTCATACATTTAATGTTATTCAGAAATATATTAGCAGGAAAACAGCAGTTGATTATTAACAGACGTTGCAGAGTCACATAAACAGTTTTATAATGAGTTGGAATGTATTGAGTTATAGCGAATCAAGGTCAAGTCCAGTAAAGAGGAATAGAGGGAAATTACATCTCTATCTGCTGCCCTATGTAGAAACTTGTGTTACAACTTTTCATTAAAACATAGCTGTCAAACTGATGCATGAAGGTTTGTTTACATTGATACAGAGTTTATAACACCTACACATTGAAAGCGCTGACATTTTGGGGGTCCCTGGACTTCAGCATGAGAATCTATATGAAGTAATCTGTTAAAATGAGAGCAATATCTTGGCCCAGTATCTTAAAATCTCTGTGAAATATATTTACATTTGGTTACGTTGCTGATTATTATCACCAAGGAGTAAAATAGAGAAATTATCAAGTTTCAAACTGAATTTCTGCATATTAAATACCTAAGTGGTTTGTGGACTGCTGAGAACAACTGAAATGCATAACAGCATTGTTCAGTAGATTTATTGTGCATTAAAAGTGTTATGCCACTACTAAAAAACAACCTACAATTTAAACAGTACACTAAATTCCTGCAAATCTTAAATGCATTATTTCATACCTGTTGTTTATAAGCCATGAATTATACTGAAGAGGTTCTCAAGTTTAAAGAAAAATTTTTGAAAGGTGTTTCCAAAACTAAGCCCATTTTTACCATAGAAGGTTTTTAACAATTGCAATGTCTTCTCACGCACATGCATACACACACACACACTCTTATAATCACAGTAAAATAACAAAGGGATCAGCATTTTCTAACTCCATAAACTGCCAGTTAATGCCAGGAAAATAGCCTCAGATTTTTATACAAATTGAGTACATATTTTAGGCAACAAACACAAAATTACACCTGAAATACACTGGACCTGCTAGTTGGAGCATGCAACCAAACAGACTGGCAAACAGATGCCATCTGCTAAACAATTAGGCAAAGTTACAAAAATTGTATAAATTCAAATACCAGTTCTCGTTGCTTTCACATTTTTTTTATTATTTTTTTTTTTCAGGAGACACTGTTGGTAATAAGTAAGAAATGAAAGCTAAATAATAAAATATTCACTGTATCACAGGAAAAGGGATCTCCTGTGTCTTGGACATAAAAGAAGGGAAGACATTATCCTCATCTCTCAACAGCTATGCTTTGATGTGTGACATGAAATAATTTTATTATGTGGTCAACTTCATAAAGTTTCAATGAAAAAGTCAACATCACATAGCCTTTAAAGAAAACACTAGACTGAGGTTTATTAGAGAACTGAGTTTTATGCCTATGCTTGTATAATAATTATTTTTGTATGTACATGTCTTCTAAAAAAAATCTGACAATATTATCTTTGAATGTCTGAGTAGGCATAACTTAAGCTACTGCACAATAATACTCTCAGATTTTTTTTGGGGGGGTTTT
>NW_009952366.1:1785583-1791921 GCF_000747805.2 Chaetura pelagica | reverse complement strand
AAGCCCATAAATTCATAAGCTCCACCCAAGAAAACGATGCATGGCAAGATACTTTTTGGTTATTTGCTGTCACTTTGAATTCTCTTGCTGTGAAGGCGAGGTTTCCCTTTTTTCTTCTCCTTGAACAGAATATAAAATACTTCACAGGACCAGAATTTGTTGCTGGTTCCATTTACTGTCTTCTCAAACCCCTGACTGAAATTTCATCTGAATGACAGAGGTATTTGAATCCTGCTGTCTCTTCTAGTTAGCCGCCTTAGAGATGAGACAGCATCTTGTCTGTGTGTGGAGAGCACCAAACATACTACCCTTACTAACAAGTGATGGTGTCTTCCCTTTACTGTCACTGCATAGAATAAATTTATTTTTCACTGCCCCTTTCTTGGTCCAGGGAAGAAAGCTGATGTAACTGGGAACCTGAACCAGGGATGTCTGGAAGGTGATCATTTTGGAGATCTGTCTAGGTTCAAACTCCAGTCATGTTGTCCCAAACTTATGGTGGATGACACTTCTTCCTAAGAGGCCAGTAGATCAATTTGTCAAAGCACAGTCCAATACCACCAAAATCTGTAAGAAAACCATTGTTTACTTCAGAAAGATAGGAACCGAACTTTGTGAGTGTTATCATGCTGGTTAGCTGTTCCTTTCCCAGCATCTGAAGAAAACTTCACATTTTTCTCTTTCAAGGATTAGGAGTGTGGGTGGATGGAGTAAGTCTAGGGTGTCTACGTATTGTGAGGCTTAAAAAGACAGGAGGCACAATGAGCCACAGGTGGTTTGCAGCTCTGTGGAGAACTGGCCTCCAAAAAAGTATGTTTCTCACTGAAATTGACTGTAGCAGAGAGACGTAACAGAAAAATAAAAATAAAGGAGAAAACGGTAGCAATACTGCGGGGTAGGGGCCACGGCTGGAACTTCATCAGGAGCTGCAAGTAGGCCTGGGAGCATCGGCCTAAGACTGCAAACCAAGGAATGCTGGTAACGATAATTGTTCGTGGGTCGTTACTGTGCCCCTTGCCTACCGCTGCTGGTACAAAGGAGAGAGAAGAAGACAAAAGAGAGAGGAGAAAAAAAATAAAATAAAAGGAGGCGAGATGAAAGCAGCCCTTGCTGAGACCACCATAGACCATGACTTTGCCACCAGACCTGGGTCCAGTGAGGAAAACAGCGTCAGACTCCTCGCCTCTCCAGCGCTCCTGAGAGCATCGGAAGATAGCTCTTCAGGGCGATAGTGGTGAGTGGCCTTGCCACCCGTGCCATGCCGAGACTCCAGAAAAAGCCATCCCCTGTGCCCTGGCACATGGTAGCTCAGCTGCCAGAGGCACCAGAAGGACGAAGGCAGCAGCTGCTGCAGCCCCCGCCCCTGCCGCTGGTGCCACTTACGCTGGATCGGCCACCGCTGCTAGAACTCGCCTCACCCCCCCGGCTCCCGGAGGACATGAGCACAACATCACCATCCAAACGCTTCACCTCTAACGCCTTCTCCCCCTGGGTGTGTAATTGGCCCCTTACTCACATGCACCTCGCCAACCCTATACAGGAAAGGTTTTGGGCTCTCTCTGCACCAAACTATAAGAGTCTTTTTTTTTTCTTTCTCTTTACTGACCAGGTACATTTTTACATATCAAGTTTTACACACACACACTTTGAAAAATTTTACAGTAAAACTGCATTTTAAACACATAATCTGTGTGTGTGTGCTTCCGAGAAGAGCTTATCAGTTGGTTATATATCTGGTGGAAGCAAGCTGGCCCCAAGCCAGGGATGGACCCACCGAAATAATTAAGAAGGCTATCCTGAATATATAGTTTGGTGTCAGAAAATCCTGATAAACAAACAGGGTGATTGTGCCCTGAGATAAGGCAGCTTTGATCCAAAACCAGGTTCGGACCGTGACAAACTCAAAACAGGTATCTGGAGATGTAATACGCTCAAAATATTCACTCACTATGGCTCAGAAACTTACATACAACCCTGTTGCAATTTCAACTCAACATGTGTATACACACATGTGCTACATTAAAAATCTCATACTATAATCATACTATGAATTTCCCCTTGTCTCAGCAGGCCCCAACAAAGCAAGTAAGCTGCTGAGCAGCATCCAGACTAGTATTTGGAAAGAATGAGAGGGTGAATGCAAAGAAATGGCATTTGCTCTATTTTCTAAATTCAGATGGTAAGTAAAGTAGGCTGTGCCATCTGCTGAACAATTTGCCTCCACACTGTCTCATCTGCCACTTGTTTAACATGTAATGTTATATGTCAGTCTGACAGGAATGCAACATTAACAGGCCCTAACAGGGTTTGTCTCTCAATGGGATGACAGCCGATGCCGACTCTGCCTCTGAAATACTGCCAGTTTCATTTCTATCCTCCAGACTCATTTCTCAAGACTATTAATGATAGTTTGAGACTGAGTTTGCAGCACACTGAGTTTAACTCCTGACAATTACTCCTCATCCTTTCCAGAAGGGAAGCTTGTGGGTGTTATGACAATAAAATTTTATTCTTTTAGTTCATATCTTTTTTTCTGTCTGCTGTTATCACACTCACTCTGTCATCCTCCCTGCCTTTTTATATGATTTTCTTCTTTTAAACTAATATTGCTTCCTCATAAAGAAATCTCAACCTTCAATGCTCAGTCCTTTCCTCCCTGCCACCCCTGCCCCGGGTGTGGGTGTACGCAGAGGGATCGCTATGGCAGGGCACAGAATTTTTGGACGCTGAGCAGCTGCTCTTGACTTATGCCTGCTATTAACCCAGAACACTAAATTAGAGCCTGCAGCCATGTCACACAGTGCTACAATCCCTTCAGATCCCTTAAACAGAAAACTGTTTACCATCACTAGCTGTTTACTAGAACAACTGTGATGGTTGCTAGGCTTATCTCACTTCTGTACATTCCTACCAGACCAGGGTCTTGCATTAAATTCTATGTTTTTTTCCACCTGCAGAAACAGAAGCTGATAAAACTTTCCAGATAATAATAACTACTGATCATTTTGCATGGCCAGCAGCATATAAAACATTTCATGCTTTCTCTCTTCAAGAATCAGTGATTTGTGGTACCGTTAAAATAGAGTATTTTATATAGTAGTTGGAACAAACCATGGGAGCAGCTTCATTAAAAAAACAGTTATAGAGAGGTTATTGAAACAGAAGTAGCTCTAGCACTGGTACAGCTTATGAGCTCCAGCACGGCAATGTATTAACATGTCTTTATGGCTTCCAGGCCAGAGCTGGCTTCCATTCAGGCAGCTCAGTGTGCAAGCAGATCAAACGCATTACTGTCTGCTCCCGTCTGTGCAGACAAAGCCCCGGCTGCTTTCTCTGTCTCATCCTGCTTAGGCTGGTTTTGATGCTCCCTGATGAAAACACTCTAAAGCCATTAAAAGTATTTATGCATGCTCTCCTAAGGCCCCAAAAGCTAAGTGCTGGTGGTCAGCAGGGCTTCCATCTATCTTTTAGTTGGAAAGCTCTGCTAAGTAATCAGATCATAAGCTGAATGCTCATTTGAGTACATAGCACACACAAGCAAAAAAATAGCACTGACTGATAAAGACTTAATATTAGCTTTACTAAAGACAAGCTAATCTTACTGAATTCCACTTAAAATGGAATTAACTACACTTTTTAACTCACTATACACACAGACCATCACAGCTCAGGTTTGATCTAGAAGCAGTAGTCAGGACTGTCCATAGCACAAATCAGACCCATGATTGAGACATGCTACCTAGTAAAAGCAGCACATTTTTTTTCCAGTTCCCAAACTGCAAGAAATGTCAAAGATCTTTGTTTTATCAAAAAAGTTCATTGACACATGCTGCCAGCATGCCACATCTGAACAGAAACATAATGATTCTTTGATCTTCCGTTTTGGAATCACCAGCCCTTATGGAAATATTTACTAATATTAAACATGCATAATTTTCTAAGATGGACTAACAAAAGCTTATCAAAGTTCTCCTCAGCTTTCTATATTCTTTTCAGCGGGCAGAGTCAAGTTTTGGGTCAAAGCAGCCAATATTAGCAAATTTTCAGGTATCTATGGCTAGCATATAAAATGTTCACAAAACCCTCTTGATAAAAACCTGGTATACAGTTTTGCTCTTCTGGCACTACAGAGCACTTGAAAGTTAAGATAAATCTTGCCCAGTCGATAGATACCATTCTGCCCCGGCTTCTCTGAGACTCTTTAAAAGACTTCCTTTTGAACTAAGGTCCAGAGCTCTCATTGGCTTCCACCCTGAGTACAAGATGCTTTTTTACATCTTTTTGTGCCAAAGAAGTCCAGCATAAGCACACAATAGGATATCTTTGTTAATATTTAAAAAAAATTATTAGAACAATAACTATAAAGTTGACATTAACTATAAACTCAAGTCATTCACGTACATTCATACTCTCTTCTCCCCTGGGAAGAAAATAAAAATGAACTACAGTTCAGGTTTTTAGCCTGCAGTTTATGAACTACTGGAACATATTCAGATACTATTGTGAACAGAGTCATATAATTAAAAATAATAATAAATTAAAAAATCACAGACATCAGAGTAGTGCTTAAAGATAGATGTAATAAACAAACATAATATTAAATAGCAAGGGTGCATGCTCTCACTATGACTATACTTTTGCACCTCCCAAGAAGCTGCATAAAATAAAGAGATCCCCATTTTGTTATGATTTTAAATAGTTTGAGTTACATTAATATGAATGATACACTGTCAAGATACTGTATTACTGGGTGGCCAGTTCCTAGTTCACTGCTTTTTGACATTTTGTTTCCTGATGTCAGCTTCAAAACACAGTTTCAGTTATTTTGAAGATTTTTATTTTTATTTTTATTATAGTATTTTACACAGGTATCATGACCTCCCTTGATCTCCAGGAACCCCTTATTACAATAGGAAGTGGGTAACACTCAGCAAGCAAATACTGAGTAGCACCCTCATCAATCAGTAAACTTCACTAAGACTCTCTCTTTTCAAGAATAAATGAGACAGAGGGTCTTCTCAGTTCTTGTTTCTAAAAATGTCATGGATCTTTGGTACAAGAATAAGGTGCTAACCTCACTATCTTTTACAATTTCTAGCCAGATAATAGTGTCTTCCTGACCTACATTCCTCTGGCAGATGGAATTTGGTTTAGTACTGTTTCTCACTAACTATCATAATCTGCCTTTGAGAGTTGCTCTGAAGTGTTAAATACTGCTTTGTTTTGCTTCAAAGGCATTTCTGCCATGGGAAAATTATCACTTTATGACCTTTCTCTATGTTGCAGGAGTGATAGGACATTAAAATACTCTGATAGCCTGAGGTGTTGAGGAATATACCAGTATTAATAAAATGGTGAGTGATGTTTCAAATTTCTCTTTACATCAGAGCTTCTAATGTGACATGGAAATCTATGGAACACACACTGTATAAGACGATTACTTATATTTCCCAGCTTTTTGTACAAGGAGTTTCAGAAATAACAAATGCACAACAATTTAACTCAATGGAATTTTCCTTCACTGTTGGCAATCAGGTCCAAAATACCTTATGTCACATACGCCAAAACTATGCACCTAGATTGAAAGTCGGCGAAAAAAATTGCTTGCACAGCTGAGCCTCCTTACATTAGAAAAACAGTCCTGTGGGCTGCAGAACTAATGAGGCCTGGTTTCCTATGGGTTGTGTTTAATGGTCAGATCCCCTGATGTCTAAAAAGGTGCAAGCTCCTGTTTTCCCACATTGAGGTCCTCACTCTCCAATATGGATTTGCTTCCAACATTTCTCTCCCCAAAGGACTGGGGGAGGAGGAGGATGGGAAAAGCATAATACCAGTCTTTTCCCTGCATCCAGCTGCCTATTTTCAGCTATATGTATTTTACATGTATGAATTTGGCAAAAAAATATGACAAGTTGGTAGGAGTGATATAGACAAATAGAGAGCACATAAGACTCATCTCACTAAAAGAGAAGGCAAACTTAATCCATATCCTTGTATTTTCAAATTTTTCCCCAAACCAGCTAGTTTAAGCTATTCTTCCTTAACTACTGTTTCCATTTAAACAGCTATTCTTCATCTTACTGATCACATTATTATGTGATTCAGGTATGTCCAATAAAACATCTACTTTAATAGGTAATATATATAAAATATGTAAATACGTTTACTTATGTAAAACTATTAATAAGACAAGAAAGCAGTTTCTAAACTGCATGCCAGACAGTTGGTAAAGCTATTTTTCTACCCATCTCTAAACAATCCATTTTGTTTTCTCCAACTTTTTGAGGGTTTATCTTGGTTATTTTATAACTTGGTTATTTTATCAGGTATTTTTTCCC
>NW_009952366.1:1773861-1785368 GCF_000747805.2 Chaetura pelagica | reverse complement strand
TCTTTCCCTTGCTTTATTTTTCTGCCAGCATTTGATAGTCTTTGTTTAGGTAATTTCAGCTGTTCTGGGGAAATGCAATTCTTTGAACTTTCTCTATCACTTTCAAAACAAGGTAGCAGCAATGAAAGATGTAATTGAACTGTTAAATTTGGAAGCTCAGAGACAGATTAACCACAAAGACAAAATAAAATCTACTCTGTCAAAATCATGATTTTAGACTCTGATGTTAGAGACTTCTGAAGTAGTAGTAGGAGTAGTTTTCTCAAATGTTTGAAAGCAATTAACTTTAATGAAATGGAACAGCATAAGGATTTGTAAACGTGGTGCTTCAAAGTAATAGAACATAAACTTCCTAAAGAAATCTATTTATTGAGCAATTGTAAATTGAGAGTATTTTCAAAATGTTGTATCTTAGAAATGGATTGCCTCTCAACCAATTGAATAATTCAGTCAAAGTCAAGAGGACTTGGAAAAAAATCTATCAAGTGAGAAAGAATAGTCTAATATGACACTAAACAAAAAGCATGGTAACATTTCTCAGTAATGTTAAAGACTAAATTAAGCATTACAAAAATAAAGCATATTTCATGCATGTTGAAAACCACCTAGACAATATTGGACAACCAGGACTAAGAAAAACCAAAAAAGCACTTCTTTTTTTGAAAAAAAAAAAGTCCCCTCTGTTTTAGAAAACACAGATGGTGCATGTTTTACCATGAGAACAGCCGTGTTTCATCTCAGCTTTCTTAGTATTGAAAATGTCCTGCTTGATGTCCTTCAAACTGGAGGGAGAAGAAAGACCCTTAAGTATCAGTGCCAGAGCAATCACTGAGACACAACTCTGTAAGTAGAAAAAAAATCCATGCTCAGCTCAGAAATGAAGTTCATGCTTTACCCTTAATCTGAATTGATAATGCAGCAAGTCCTAAGTATAAACTACTTTAAAAAAAACCAATTAAATCCCTTGTTACTCTTCTGAATGGTGTGTTGCTGTTTGTTTACAGAGCATTGAAGCCAGGTACCATTCAAGCACACAAAAGGAGTAGACCTGTGGGTGAAATCAGATAAGCACTCACTGTGAAATAAGCACTTTCCCTTAAGGTTAATTTTTACAGACTTGCCTCTTTGATACAGCTCCATCTCCAGAATGCATTTACCTAGCATCAAAGATAAGAAGCACCCCAGCTCTGTAGCCTGAATGCCAGCTCCAGCCAAAACTATCCTGAGTCCAAACATAAGGTAAACAGGAATCCTCTTGCGACTTAAGTGTCTTGTAAGATGCAGTGGCTAGTAAAATTAGTGTCTCTAACCCACTGTAAGAAGGTAATTAAAGCTAGTAATTTCCTTTTTCATCTCTATGCAGGAATTATGAAACAAGGATTAGCAAGTACAGAATCAAACACAGAGCTGTTAACTAATCAAATAATTTGGCATGTGTTTTTGATCACTGATTCATTTGTAGTGAACAACAGATGCCAGTAACTTTGTTTTTTTTGTGAAGGTCCCATAGAATCATAGGCTATTTTAATAACAATCATTCTTTAGCATGTTTTCCTGTTTAAACTTCCTGTAACAAAAATTAATTCTTGCTCTTCATAATATTTTTTTTACAGAAGAATAAATGTGATAAATAACAAGAAAAACTCAGGGATCATAGGGCTAAATTCTTTTTTTTTTTTTTTTTTTTTTTTTTTACATGTGCTTAAGCAACTCCATTTTGCTTTGGTGCAATTTCTTTGGAATTACAGGAATGTGCCTGCATTTATAGTGAGACTTTATGATTTTTTCAGATATGAACCCATAATATGTGGGTATTTTAATAGGATGCAGTGGGTCTGGGGTTATTCTTTTCTATAACAAACCCACAGCTTTTCAAATGCCTATGCACCTAATCCTTATTACAGCACTAGGCTGAAAAAAAAGGTATGGTAGAGGAGTCATTTTTGTTATGCTTCTTTAATATATTCTCATGTGACATTATCTGTCCTTGATGTATTCTTTTCCTCCTACTAATGATGGATTGCATTAGGCACCACTAGCTCCTCTTTAGCCAGTTTCAAATGATCTGTGTATTTCAGTTAGTATCCAGCTACCCTCTTGCCTTTCCCAACCTAATTTATATATGTGCTATTTGGTCTCACTGGATTTCATTGAGTTTACCTGAAAAGTTCACCTGAAAGTTTATGTTAAAATTTGGTATTCCCTGCTGTATTTAAAAATATTTTTTAGCGTGACTCTCCTAGATACAATTTTTTTTAAGCATTAGAAATTATATATTCTGGAGTGAATACTGTGATCAATTACATTAAGGACCATGAAGAACCCATCAATAGATCCAATCATTCCAACTTCTCAGATGGAATAATTGTCATAATTTGTGCATTACAAGCATGAAACACATCACCTGGTACAGTTATAGAAGCAGCTTAGACAAAATTAACTTACCAATTTGTTTTGTTAACTCTCAAATAGAATTCTAGGTCAGTCTAGGGTCAGGCTTTTATCCCTTCTACTCATATTAATTTGTACTTCACCAAAAAGTAGATTCTTGCTTTTAGTCTGGATAATATTACACAAGATACTGTAGGCCAGCTGACATACAATAAACATCCATGAAAAAGTGTTTAGTCACATCAAATCATCAGATGTGAGGTGACTAGCCTTAAATTAAGCTTACTGCAGTCTAGCTTAGGTAAACTAAATTAGTTCATGTTTGCAGTGACTATGGACAGTGACTGAGTCTCAGCTGACAAATATCCTCTATTGGCCACAACTGATGGAAGGCACATTTGGACCTTGAAATTCACTGCAAGGTTTTTTACATTTTGTTGGTTTTATGTTTGTCTGGGTTTTTTTGTTTGGTGGTTTTTCATTTTTTTGGGGGGCTTTTGTGTGTTTTTTTATGGAAAAGCTGAAAAAAATTCAGACATTGTCTTCCCTGTAAGGTGGACTTGAAAGATAAGACCTTTTGTGAGCTTAAAGTACGAAAATGTTTGTTGAAGTCTAGAATAGCAAGTAAGTTTGCAATCAAAAGTGCTGTCATTGTTAATGGATTTAAGATTTGGGAGAGGGAAGCTCTTACATTTCAGGTATACATGTGTAATCTTTTATACTGCCACAAGGATGGAAAGCCTGGATAAATGACTTCTCCTGTTGCACAGACCTGCACTGAGGGAAGAAAAAGAATTGGACTTTGAGACTCAGGTGGAAGTTAAGCCCCTGAGAAGCTGAGAAGCAATCTACACAAAAATAAATTATTAACCCTTCCAACCCTTCTTTAAAAAAGAATATCTATCAATATATAAGCAATATTAAAACTGAAGCGTAGGTAAGATTAAAAGATCACATTTTATATGTTTTTTAAAACCCTACATAACAAGCAACATGACTTGTGAATTTAAACAAAGAAAGTTTCACACTTCAGTCGTTCTTACTGAATCTTTCAACTAAGCTGACAAATTGCTTGCTTTGCCTCAGCCTATAAAGTGGAATCTGCCACCTTAATGTTTAACACCGTGGCTAAAAGTGCTTAGCAAACACTCCTGAAGTTATTCAAGAGGACGGAGATGAGGCTGTTAGAAAAATCAGGGAAGATGATGCTTTTAGAAAAATCAAGTGAGCATGCAATGAATTGCAGCTGTGACATGGAAGGTAGAGTCTAATATAACTCTGAGAATCCCATCACTAAGAAAAATGAAATTAGGACAGAAAAAGGCGTTCATTACTGAAGTTGTTTTTGGATTTTCTTTGGTAAATAATTCAAGGAACAATTTTTCCTTAAATGTTAACATCATGCAAGTTATGAAAGCATTTAATGCATTAGAATTCCAGAGAAAAACGTTAATCAAGTCTGTGACAGAGAAAACTAATTACTAACATACAAGAACTATTATAAGTGGACTTTACAGAAGAAAAACAGTAACAAAGTGTACCTTTTATCCTCACCCTCATGAGACAGCATAAATAGAACTAGATTCTTTGGTTTATGCCAACTAGAATCTGGCATTTTTAATATCAAGTCACAATACCAGAAACCCACATCATTTGAAGAGGTTTGGGATTTACTAGGGTTGTTGGTTTATTTTTTTTTCCTTTTTTGGATTTTAATAACCAGTAAAAAACTCACATAATTTTCAGAAATTACACCTTTTAATTTAATCTACTATATTTTGATAGAACAAAAATAAATTTCAGACTGAGATCTGCCCCTGCCCGCCTTTGTCCTATCAATCATGATTATGTTCCTGCCACAATAATTACAGTTTTTAATCAATTGTCAAACAACATTGCTCAGTCGACTGTGAAGTGCTGTTGAAGTCCATCAGAAGAGAGGTCATACTGAAAACAACCAGAAATTATGCTTTTTTCAGACTGGGAGAAGAGGTTATGCATAGGAAAAACAGAGATCACCTTCTTATCAGGCTTTAACATTCATTCAGTACAGCACTGAAATAATTATAATTGTGCACTTGACAAACTGAAACAGGAATTCATTCTCAGTTGGATACTCTAGTCGTGATAATAACAGGAGCTCTTCAGGCATCTGGAGGGAATGTATCTTCCACTAAATTGTGTTTTCCTAAACATACAAGAAGAAAAATAATTTTGCAAAGCATCCCTGTTATATTTTGATACTGTGACCTTGCATGGTCAAACAACTCACTGTCAGCAACCAGAACTTGCTCTGCTCCAGCACTGATACTCTAAAGCAGCTTCTATCTTGATGCTTGTAATAAAAACACAGCTTCACATTGTCTGAGTGAGGCAACAGACTTTAACATAAAAATATAGTGTACTTAAGGGGTTTCTCATGTAAGAGGTCCTGAGCAGAGTATGTGTGAGAATAATTTTTATACCTTTAGGACATCAGAAAAATCATCAGAGGAATCTATATATAAATGTAAAAAAGTCCTTGTCCCAAATGGTTTTCTACAGTGACATTTTAGCTGCTCAGTTAAATGACAACTGTTATAATCTTCAGCTGGGACATGATAAAAAGCCAAGTTGGTGAAAAGAGCAACAGAAAAGCTGAAAAGCAACAGAAACTATAAGGCAGCAAGATCTGTTGATTGAGAACAGCCCCTTAAGCAGAAGGACCCTTGAAAAGTTTCCTGTTTGAAATAGTGTGTTTGTTTATTTTTTGTACATTTGTCACATATAGTGCTAGGTCTTATTCCATTTGGATTTTGTTAGTAATCTAAACTTCTCTCTTCAAGAGTCTGATTTATTGTCCTCCCTCCCCTCTCCCGGTTTTTTAAAGTGCCACCAAGACAGAAATGGCTGGCAGGGGAAACTACTGCCAGAGAATTATCAACATATTAAAGTATTCATTTAAAAGTCATAACTATCTGAACCTTTTCCAGCATTTCAGTATTTCAGACACATACTATATCTAATGCAGAAGGATTGGAGCAAATCATTACCATTAAACTTTGCAGTGAGTGAAACTGCACTAAAAAAACCCAACACAACACCCTTCAGTTCTTCTAATTGAGTAACCAACTTTGTGAATCCAGTAGGCTCCTAGGGCTTAGCTATTTGTACAAAGTTATCATCCCCCTTGTAGCAGGTCTGCTCTACATGCTCATAGGAATCACCAATGTTTAATCTAACAGATGGTTGGAACCTGTACAATTCCTCTAAAGACTTACAAGGTACAGTTATATAATTCCTAATGTTGAATTAAAAGCAGAAATCCAACACCAAGTGGTGCTGCTTAACCAGTCCAAGTCAGTCTTTCATTTCTGCAGCTTTCTAGGTCTCTCTTATCTGAAATGTGTGAGGCATTTTTATGGTTTAACTAGTACTGGCAAAAAGAGAAGTACATATTAAAAATCCATCTCACAAGCAAGTAATTTATAGAAAGGTTAGATCTGTATACCGTTATTATTACTTACAGTTCCCTGAATGAGGCAGAAAAACTAAATACTTTTATTTATACAGTCTCATTAGAGTACTTTACAAACAAGTAGAAGCAACAAATCACTGAACACAAATCACAACAATTCACAGAGAGTGCCATCTGCAATGACTATAGCAGGGCAAGTAGGGACAAGAGCCAAAGGTAGGAGTGAAGTTAGGGGAAGACTAGAGCTAGGAAAGGTCATGAGATGATCTCTTCATTTTGCCACTTCTAGAGATTATGAGCAGGTAACATTCAAGATGGGTGTGACAGGGGTTTGAAAAAAATGTCATGCAGTCCCATTTAAACCAAATTTCTGAGAGCCCAAATATCACTTGGTATTTTTACAATAAGAAATAAAAATGGACAAAGCAATTAGTTGCAGTGCAGCTTCCCACATTGTCTATGTGCTTTATTCTTTCCCCTGAAGTAGTAAGACTTGGCCACAGATAGCCTGTTTAAAAAACAAAATAAAATCATGTACACTTCATTAAAAGGCTGCTCTTCCCCTTGTTTGCCACTGAATACCTTCTTTTCCTCAGTTTATGTTGAATTAAAAGCCCACATTTCTCCATTGCAGCACTTCTCCTAGGTAAAACAATTTCTCATCAAAACCTGAATTCAAACGCTTTCTGTTCTCACATGAAATTTCACAGATTTGCTTTCAATATTACAGGGTTTTGCTGTCTCAGAACTGGGACAGAAATTGACATACCCTCCTGCTCCTCCTTCCTGTTCCCTGCTCCCCTGCTTTTTGTTGTTATGGTTACTTTTTAATTTGAGTGGTGAAAAAAAGAAATTAGGAAACATGTCTTTGAACCCTCTAGCAAATGAGGACAGTAGGTTCAGTCAGCATCTGACCTGCTCATAGCTTTGCAAGGTAACAATACTTGATACAAAATCAGAGGCGTTTTGAATTTGCACACTTTGATTATAAATACTTTCAGGATGCTTTGGTCCAGCTTTGCTATAATTTTGCATTTTGTTTCCCTTAGGCCTAATGAAGTCACTGGGATTCTACCTCTACAAAACAAAAGCTTCAAATAATCAAGATGAGTGGTCTTCAGGATACTATTATTCTCAATAATATTATATTGCTATTCTTAATAGTATTATATTGTTATTTTATAAATATTATTATTTTTACATACAATTCTTACTAGTATATACTTCTATTAATATATTATAATTTATTCGTCTAAGGTGCTCCGCCCAGCTCAGTTTCTCCCTATGGTCAATTAAGACTTGTCCAGCTTCTAAAGGTATTTACAGCAGAAGTCATGCTTTTGCAGTCCCTGTGTACACTTTCCAAGCATATATTGCAGGTGAATCATAGAATCACAGAATCACAGAATTTTAGGAGTTGGAGGGGACGTTTGGAGATCATCTAGCCCAACTGCCAGAGCAGGACCCCGTAGGAAAGGTCACTCAGAAAGGCATCCAGGTGGGTTTTGAAAGTTTCTGGAGGAGACTCCACAACCTCTCTGGGCAGGCTGTTCCAGTGCTCTGTCACCATCACAGTGAAGGAACTTCTCTTCATGTTGAAGCGGAACTTCCTATGTTCTAGCCTATACCCATTGTTCCTTGTCCTATTACTAGGCACCACTGAAAAGAGACTGGCCTCTTCCTCTTGACATCCACCTCTCAGTTATTTATATACATTAATAAGATCCCCTCTCAGCCTTCTCCTCTCAAGACTAAACAGTCCCAGTTCTCTCAGCCTTTCTTCATAGGAGAGATGCTCAAGTCCCTTAATCATCCTCATAGCTCTCCATTGGACTCTCTCCAGTAGATCCCTGTCTCTCTTGAACTGGGGAGCCCAAAACTGGATACAGTATTCCAGGTGTGGTCTCACCAGGGCAGAATAGAGGGGGAGGAGAACCTCCCTAGACCCACTGGGCACACTTTTCTTAATGCACCCCAGGATACCACTGGCCTTCTTGGCCACAAGGGCACATTTCTGTCCCATGGATAACTAACTACTAACTGTCCATTAGGACTTCAAGTTTTTTCCCCACAGAGCTGCTTTCCAGCAGGACGACCCTTAAATCTGCACTGGTGCTGGTGTTATACCTTCCTAGATGCAGGACTCTACACTTGTCCTTATTGAACTTCATGAGGTTCACCTTTGCCCAGCTCTCTAGCCTGTCTAGATCTCATTAGATGGCAGCACAGCCCTTTGGTATGCCAGTCACCCCTCCCAGCTTTGTAGCCTTTCATCCAGGTTGTTGATGAAGATACTGAACAAAACTGGATCCAGTACTGATCCATGGAGAACACCACTGGCCACAGGTCTCCAACTTGACTCTGTGCCACTGATCACGAACCTCTGATCTCTGTTGTTGAGCCAGTTTTCAATGCACCTCACAGTCCAGTAATCTGTGCCATTTGAGTTTTCCTACAAGGATGTTATAGGAGACAGTATCAAAAGCCTTACTGAAGTCATTGTATGTAACATCCACTGCTCTCCTGTCATCTACCTGTTTGGTCATGCCTTCAGAGAAGGATATCAGATTAGTCAAGCAAGATTAGTAAATCCATGCTGGCTACTCCTGATAACTGTCTTTTCTTCCATGTGGTTAGAGATGGCCTCCAGAATGAGCTGTTTCATCACCTTTCCAGGGATAGAGGTGAGGCTGACTGGTCTGTAGTTGCCTGGGTCTTTCTTCTTGCCCATTTTGAAGACTGGAGTGACGCTGGCTTTCTTCCAGTCCTCAGGCACCTCCTCCCACTTTCCATGATTTTTCAAAACTTATGGAGACGTGGCTCAGCAACATCAGCCAGATCTCTTAGCAGATGTGGATTTCACCCCATTGGGGCCCATGGATTGGTGCATTTTCAGTTTCTCCAAGGGATCTCTCTTCACATACATGGAACAAGCTATTGGCCAAGGCAATTGGAGAACCCAAATATACCATCCATTAGGAGGTTATCTTCACACTCTGTAGGCCAGAAGGCTGTAACAGTTCAAAAGATGCAGAAAAAATTTTCTGATGTAATTCCTCTCAGTGCTCTTTTTTTGAATTCTAAGTGTTCCAGGTATCACCTTCATTTAATTTATGCGTTACTTTCAGAAACAGACTTTATCTTGATACTCAGATGGGCTTGTCTGATTTCAGAATTAGCAAAATTATGAAAAGCACCCTGACAAACTGCAGTTAGTATAAATGAAACGTGAAGATCCTCCTTCATATTTTTGTGCCTCTTCCAGGGGAACACGTTCCCATAGCTTCACTTGGAGTTACCTGGGCCCAGGTGTGTGCATCATCTTTTGGTGGATCACCATGGCCTTTGTACAACTAATTATATGTTTATGTGGGAACACAACTAAAAAGTAACAATGACATGATTTCTCCTTCCTTATCCTTATTCCTAAATTTCCCTCAGAACTAAAGAAATCTAAAATACATTATCTGTTGACGACATCAATGACACCTTCTATTAGTAATTTCTAGAATTTAGAATTTTCAAATATAACTTATTTTATAAATAGCAGATTAAAAATGCATTGTAACTGAACGATGATTTTTAAAAGGTAAGTAAACTGCAAAACATGTTAGAACTTCAGCAAATAGTATTACACTGATCAATATAAAAAAGTTTTTGTGTAAATCTGTCTGTAAATCTAAATATTAAAAATCCTATTTGCAGTGACTAGAATTGCTTCTAACAAAATCACAAGCTTCATTGAGTTAAAAAATCTACTTCTATATGGTCAGCTCTTAACATTTATATACCACTACTGAGACACCATGAAATTCTTGAACAGTACACACTGCATTTCGCATAGCTTGATCTCTTTTTCTTCCTATGTCAAATAAAGCAAATTTTTCATATTAATCAGAATAAACCTTACAGTAAATAACTTATTCACGATCAATTGAGTAAATATGTGCAGTGCTGACAAGGAAGATTTTCAAAACAGCTGTGAAGGTGCCAATGGGACATGCGTGCGTACACATGCATATGAAGCTTGTCTTTAGTATGAAGAAATGCAAAACGTGTTGACTTGATATTGAGTCACTTGTAGAATTTTGAAGCCAATTGTAAGTCAAACGTAATCTCATGAGATAAGCAATCAAAACTTGCAAACAGCACTTGCAAGGAATTTAAAATACTTTGAACAATTATTTTTTTTTAGTTTTTCATTTAAGTAGTTTAATTTGGGTTTTTAAATTTTTTTATTTTTGAAAAACGTTAATCAGAATACTGCAGGCAGAAAAGTTTGACTTATCTGAAGAATTTGCTGCAATACATCTTCATGTGATCCACCTGTACTTCTTATACCGAAGAAGTACAGAAGTACAGTTCTCTCTTATATGAGAGGCAGCAAAGGCAATAAAGGTCCAGACAGAAAGATACCCTCTTGTTAGACAAGCAGATACATTTAGAGAAGGTGGACAAGATTTTCACTTACTGAATCTTTCCATTAATTCTTAAAACTTACATTAATGAGAGCTTGGGTCTAGACGTAAGTGGTCTACAGTTTAAAGTATTTGTGAGAAGGTAAACCAAATTTTATTTATTTCCAGCATCTTCAGCTATATGGCACAAAACTGTTGGAGAAGCTCAGTTAACACCCAGAATTCTTCTCTGCCTTTAGCTTCAGGGAAGGCAGTTCTGTTTCTAGTCTCTAAATCATTCATAAAAATAACAAAGAAGAAGAGAAAGGAGAAACAGTCATTTTATGCAAGAATAGCCTAAAGACTTGTTCATCTAGTAAGAACAAAACACAGATTTATTCCATGAAAAATAAAATTTAAAAAATCCAGAAGCACAAACATATTTACAGTTATATCATTAAAAGATTAATTACCATCCACAAACTTCATAGAGAAACTGCATTTCAGAGGAAGAAACAGCAATCAAAAGAATCTATTTAGTCTTCTTTATCACAGAAGCACTATGCTTCATCCATGATTTTTAACACGACTGTCATTCATAGAGCTCTGCTTTATTAATAGTGCATTAGTTAATTTATTTATTTATTTATTTTTATCCAATCATTAAATACATTCATTAAGGAGAAGCAAATGACAAAAATTGGTATGAAATTGTGATGTCTGGGAAGAAAGAAAAGATCCAATTCTACATCAGGAATAAGACACTTTTTTTTAGCATCCTACATCTTAATGTTGTCATATAAAAATATTCACTGTCACAATAGGAAGAACAATGCTGGATTCCAAAAACTGTGGGTGTGCAAAAGTGATTCTTTGTTGTAATGATTTGCTTTGCATATTAGATAGAAACCAGAAGCGGGAATTGATTTAATATTAGGAACAATACACTGTATTATTATACACTCATGTACTGTAGAGAAACTTATGGTCGTGGTTGCAACAAACATGCCAAAACAATTCTATGTAAATTTATTTTCTCATTGTAATAAAGAAAAGTATTTGGCATGCAGGATCATCTGTTTTCAAGAAAATTAGAGACAAAATAAAATATAATTCTCCAGAAAAGGACAAAAAATGCTTTGCTGACTGAAAAAAAAAATAAGGAAACAAAGCCTCTCAATTAATCTTTACTTTCTGGGATTACCTAGTACAACAAATCACTGCATTACAGGCTTGAAAAATCTGCTCATCTGAGCATTCCT